>NC_057810.1:615335054-615524230 GCF_018294505.1 Triticum aestivum | reverse complement strand
TTTCCGGTGTCCGAATATAGTCGTCCAATATATCAATATTTATGTCTCGACCATTTCGAGACTCCTCGTCATGTCCGTGATCACATCTGGGACTCCGAACAAACTTCGGTACATCAAAACTTATAAACTCATAATAAAACTGTCATCGAAACGTTAAGCGTGCGGACCCTACGGGTTCGAGAACTATGTAGACATGACCTAGAACCATTCTCGGTCAATAACCAATAGCGGGACCTGGATGCCCATATTGGTTCCTACATATTCTGCGAAGATCTTTATCGGTCAAACCGCATAACAACATACTTTGTTCCCTTTGTCATTGGTATGTTACTTGCCCGAGATTTGATCGTCGGTATCCAATACCTAGTTCAATCTCGTTACCGGCAAGTCTCTTTACTCGTTTTGTAATACGTCATCTCATAACTAACTCATTAGTTATAATGCTTGCAAGGCTTAAGTGATGAGTATTACCGAGAGGGCCCAGAGATTCCTCTCCGACAATCGAAGTGACAAAACCTAATCTCGAAATATGCCAACTCAACATGTACCTTCGGAGACACCTGTAGTACTCCTTTATAATCTCCCAGTTACGTTGTGATGTTTGGTAGTACCCAAAGTGTTCCTCCGGTAAACGGGAGTTGCATAATTCTCATAGTTACAGGAACATGTATAAGTCATGAAGAAAGCAATAGCAGAATACTAAACGATCATGTGCTAAGCTAACGGGATGGGTCATGTCAATCACATCATTCTCCTAATGATGTGATCCCATTAATAAAATGACAACACATGTCTATGGTTAGGAAACATAACCATCTTTGATTAATGAGCTAGTCAAGTAGAGGCATACTAGTGACTATATGTTTGTCTATGTATTCACACATGTATCATGTTTCCGGTTAATACAATTCTAGCATGAATAATAAACATTTATCATGATATGAGGAAATAAATAATAACTTTATTATTGCCTCTAGGGCATATTTCCTTCAGTCTCCCACTTGCACTAGAGTCAATAATCTAGATTACATAGTAATGATTCTAACACCCATGGAGTCTTGGTGCTGATCATGTTTTGCTCGTGAGAGAGGCTTAGTCAATGGGTCTGCAACATTCAGATCCGTATGTATCTTGCAAATCTTTATGTCTCCCACTTGGACTTGGTCCCGAATGGAATTGAAGCGTCTCTTGATGTGCTTGGTCCTCTTGTGAAATCTGGATTCCTTTGCCAAGGCAATTGCACCGGTATTGTCACAGAAGATCTTCATTGGTCCCGATGCACTAGGTATGACACCTAGATCGGAAATGAACTCCTTCATCCAGACTCCTTCATTCGCTGCTTCAGAAGCAGCTATGTACTCCGATTCACATGTAGATCCCGCCACGACGCTTTGTTTAGAACTGCACCAACTTACAGCTCCACCGTTTAATATAAACACGTATCCGGTTTGCGATTTAGAATCGTCCGGATCAGTGTCAAAGCTTGCATCGACGTAACCTTTTACGACTAGCTCTTTGTCACCTCCATATACGAGAAACATATCCTTAGTCCTTTTCAGGTATTTCAGGATGTTCTTGACCGCTGTCTAGTGATCCACTCCTGGATTACTTTGGTACCTTCCTGCCAAGCTTATTGCTAAGCATACGTCAGGTCTGGTACACAGCATTGCATACATGATAGAGCCTATGGTTGAAGCATAGGGAACATCTTTCATTTTCTCTCTATCTTCTGCTGTGGTCGGGCATTGAGTTTGACTCAACTTCACACCTTGTAGCACAGGCAAGAATCCTTTCTTTGCCTGATCCATTCTGAACTTTTTCAAAATTTTGTCAAGGTAAGTGCTTTGTGAAAGTCCTATTAAGCGTCTTGATCTATCTCTATAGATCTTGATGCCTAATATATAAGCAGCTTCACCGAGGTCTTTCATTGAAAAACTTTTATTCAAGTATCCCTTTATGCTATCCAGAAATTCTATATCATTTCCAATTAACAAAATGTCATCTACATATAAAACTAGAAATGCTACAGAGCTCCCACTCACTTTCTTGTAAATACAGGCTTCTCCAAAAGTCTGTATAAAACCATATGCTTTGATTGTTGGGGAACGTAGTAATTTCAAAAAATTTCCTATGCACACGCAAGATCATGGTGATGATATAGCAACGAGAGGGGAGAGTGTTGTCTACGTACCCTCGTAGACCGAAGCGGAAGCGTTGACGCAATGTAGAGGAAGTAGTCGTACGTCTTCCCGGTCCAACCGATCCAAGCACCGTTACTCCGGCACCTCCGAGTTCTTGACACACGTACAGCTCGATGACGCACCCCGGGCTCCGATCCAGCAAAGCTTCGGGGAGGAGTTTCATCAGCACGACGGCGTGGTGACGATCTTGACGTTCAACTGTCGCAGGGCTTCGCCTAAGCACCGCTACAATATGACCGAGGTGTAATATCGTGGAGGGGGGCACCGCACACGGCTAAGGAACGATCATGATGATCAACTTGTGTGTCTATGGGGTGCCCCCTACCCCCGTATATAAAGGAGTGGAGGAGGGGAGGGCCGGCCCTCTTCTATGGCGCGCCCTAGGGGAGTCCTACTCCCACCGGGAGTAGGATTCCCCCTTTGCTAGTCCAACTAGGAGTCCTTCCATGTATTAGGAGTAGGAGACAAGGAAGGGGAAGAGAGAAGGGAAGGAAGGAGGGGGTGCGGCCCCTCCCCCTAGTCCAATTCGGACTAGGGCAAGGGGGCGCACGGCCTGCCCTAGGCAGCCCCTCTCTCTTTCCCGTATGGCCCATAAGGCCCAATACTTCTCCCCGGCGGATTCCCGTAACTCTCCGGTACTCCGATAAATACCCGAATCACTCGGAACCTGTCCGAACTCCGAATATAGTCATCCAATATATCGATCTTTACGTCTCGACCATTTCGAGACTCCTCGTCATGTCCCCGATCTCATCCGGGACTCCGAACTCCTTCGGTACATCAAAACT
Organism: Triticum aestivum; assembly: GCF_018294505.1. Lineage (NCBI taxonomy): Eukaryota > Viridiplantae > Streptophyta > Magnoliopsida > Poales > Poaceae > Triticum > Triticum aestivum. Next base: position 615,521,241 of record NC_057810.1, on the reverse strand, counting down.
CATAAACTCATAATAAAAACTGTCATCGAAACCTTAAGCGTGCGGACCCTACGGTTCGAGAACAATGTAGACATGACCGAGACACGTCTCCGGTCAATAACCAATAGCGGGACCTGGATGCCCATATTGGTTCCTACATATTCTACGAAGATCTTTATCGGTCAGACCGCATAACAACATACGTTGTTCCCTTTGTCATCGGTATGTTACTTGCCCGAGATTCGATCGTCGGTATCCAATACCTAGTTCAATCTCGTTACCGGCAAGTCTCTTTACTCGTTCCGTAATACATCATCTCGCAACTAACTCATTAGTTGCAATGCTTGCAAGGCTTAAGTGATGTGCATTACCGAGAGGGCCCATAGATACCTCTCCGACATTCGGAGTGACAAATCCTAATCTCGAAATACGCCAACCCAACAAGTACCTTTGGAGACATCTGTAGAGCACCTTTATAATCACCCAGTTACGTTGTGACGTTTGGTAGCACACAAAGTGTTCCTCCGGTAAACGGGAGTTGCATAATCTCATAGCCATAGGAACATGTATAAGTCATGAAGAAAGCAATAGCAACATACTAAACGATCGGGTGCTAAGCTAACGGAATGGGTCATGTCAATCAGATCATTCAACTAATGATGTGATCCCGTTAATCAAATAACAACTCTTTGTCCATGGTTAGGAAACATAACCATCTTTGATTAACAAGCTAGTTAAGTAGAGGCATACTAGTGACACTCTGTTTGTCTATATATTCACACATGTATTATGTTTCCGGTTAATACAATTCTAGCATGAATAATAAACATTTATCATGATATAAGGAAATAAATAATAACTTTATTATTGCCTCTAGGGCATATTTCCTTCAGTCTCCCACTTGCACTAGAGTCAATAATCTAGATCACATCACCATGTGATTCACATCGATAGTTCACATCATCATGTGATTAACACCCATAGTTCACATTGCCATGTGACCAACATCCAAAGGGTTTACTAGATTCAGTAATCTAGTTCACATCGCTATGTGATTAACACCCATAGAGTACTTAGGTGTGATCATGTTTTGCTTGTGAGAGAATCTTAGTCAACGGGTCTTTCACATTCAGATCCGTTATGTATTTTGCAATTTTTATGTCTACAATGCTCTGCACGGAGCTACTCTAGCTAATTGCTCCCACTTTCAATATGTATCTAGATCGAGACTTAGAGTCATCCAGATCGGTGTCAAAACTTGCATCGACGTAACCCTTTACGACGAACCTTTTGTCACTTCCATAATCGAGAAACATATCCTTATTCCACTAAGGATAATTTTGACCGCTGTCCAGTGATCTACTCCTAGATCACTATTGTACTCCCTTGCCAAAATCAGTGCAGGGTATACAATAGATCTGGTACACAGCATGGCATACTTTATAGAACCTATGGCCAAGGCATAGGGAATGACTTTCATACTCTTTCTATCTTCTGCCGTGGTCGGGTTTTGAGTCTTACTCAATTTCACACCTTGTAACACAGGCAAAAACTCTTTCTTTGACTGTTCCATTTTGAACTACTTCAAAATCTTGTCAAGGTATGTACTCATTGAAAAAACTTATCAAGCGTCTTGATCTATCTCTATAGATCTTGATGCTCAATATGTAAGCAGCTTCACCCAGGTCTTTCTTTAAAAAACTACTTTCAAACACTCCTTTATGCTTTGCAGAATAATTCTACATTATTTCCGATCTACAATATGTCATTCACATATACTTATCAAAAATGTTGTAGTGCTCCCACTCACTTTCTAGTAAATACAGGCTTCACTGCAAGTCTATATAAACTATATGCTTTGATAAACTTATCAAAGCGTATATTCCAACTCTGAGATGCTTGCACCAGTCCATAGATGCACATTTTGTTAACACCTTTAGGATCGACAAAACCTCTTGGTTGCATCACATACAACTCTTCTTTAATAACTCCATTAAGGAATGCAGTTTTGTTTATCCATTTGCCAGATTTCATAAAATGCGGCAATTGCTAACATGATTCGGACAGACTTTTAAGCATCGATACGAGTGAGAAAATCTCATTGTATTCAACATCTTGAACTTTGTCAAAAACCTTTTTCGGCAAGTCTAGCTTTGTAGATAGTAACACTACTATCAGCGTCCGTCTTCCTCTTGAAGATCCATTTATTTTCTATGGCTTGCCGATCATCGGGCAACTCCACCAAAGTCCACACTTTGTTCTCATACATGGATCTCATCTCAGATTTCATGGCCTCAAGCCATTTCGCGGAATCTGGGCTCATCATCGCTTCCTCATAGTTCGTAGGTTCATCATGGTCTAGTTACATGACTTCCAGAACAGGATTACCGTACCACTCTGGTGCGGATCTCACTCTGGTTTACCTACGAGATTCGGTAGTAACTTGATCTGAAGTTACATGATCATCATCATTAGCTTCCTCACTAATTGGTGTAGTAGTCACAGGAACAGATTTCTGTGATGAACTACTTTCCAATAACGGAGAAGGTACAATTACCTCATCAAGTTCTACTTTCCTCCCACTCACTTCTTTCGAGAGAAACTCCTTCTCTAGAAAGGATCCATTTATTAGCAACGAATGTTTTGCCTTCGGATCTGTGATAGAGGGTGTACCCAACAATTTCCTTTGGGTATTATATGAAGACGCACTTCTCCGATTTGGGTTTGAGCTTATCAGGATGAAACTTTTTCACATAAGCATCGCAGCCCCAAACTTTAAGAAACGACAACTTTGGTTTCTTGCTAAACCACAGTTCACATAGTGTCGTCTCAACGGATTTAGATGGTGCCCTATTTAACGTGAATGCAGCTGTCTCTAATGCATGATCCCGAAACGATATTGGTAAATCGGTAAGAAACATCATAGATTGTACTATATCCAATAAAGTACGGTTATGATGTTCGGACACATCATTATGATGTGGTGTTCCAGGTGGCATGAATTTGTGAAACTATTCCACATTGTTTTAATTGAAGACCAAACTCGTAACTCAAATATTTTACTTCTGCGATCATATCGTAGAAACTTTTATTTTCTTGTTACGATGATTCTCTACTTCACTCTGAAATTCTTTGAACTTTTCAAATGTTTCAGACTTGTGTTTCATCAAGTAGATATACTCATATCTGCTTCAAATCAACTATGAAGGTCAGAAAATAATGATACTTGTCGCGAGCCTTAATATTCATCGGACGACATACATCAGTATGTATGATTTCCAACAAATCTGTTGCTCGCTCCATTGTTCCGGAGAACGGAGTCTTAGTCATCTTGCCCATGAGGCATGGTTCGCAAGCATCAAGTGATTCATAATCAAGTGATTCCAAAATCCCATCAGCATGGAGTTTCTTCATGCGCTTTACACCGATATGACCTAAACGGCAGTGCCACAAATAAGTTGCACTATCATTATTAACTTTGCATCTTTTGGTTTCAATATTATGAATATGTGTATCACTACGATCGAGATCCAATGCACCATTTTCATTGGGTGTGTAACCATATAAGGTTTTATTCATGTAAACAGAACAACAGTTTATTCTCTTACTTAAATGAATAACCGTATTGCAATAAACACGATCAAATCATATTCATGCTCAACGCAAAGACCAAATAACATTTATTTAGGTTCAACACTAATCCTGAAAGTATAGGGAGTGTGCGATGATGATCATATCAATCTTGAAACTACTTTCAACACACATCGTCACTTCACCCTTAACTAGTTTCTGTTTATTCTGCAACTCCCGTTTTGAGTTACTACTCTTAGCAACTGAACCAGTACCAAATACCGAGGGGTTGCTATAAACACTAGTAAAGCACACATCAAACACCTGTATATCAAATATACCCTTTTTCACTTTGCCATCCTTCTTATCCACCAAATATTTAGGGCAGTTCCGCTTCCAGTGACCATTTCCTTTGCAGTGTAAGCACTCAGTTTCAGGCTTTGGTTCAGCTTTGGGCTTCTTCGTGGGAGTGACAACTTGCTTGTCAATCTACTTGAAGTTCCCCTTTCTTTCCCTTTGCCCTTTTCTTGAAACTAGTGATCTTGTCAACCATCAACACTTGATGCTCTTTCTTGATTTCTACCTTCGTCGATTTCAACATCACGAAGAGCTCGGGAATCATTTTCGTCATCCCTTGCATACTATAGTTCATCACGAAGTTCTACTAACTTGGTGATGGTGACTAGAGAACTCTGTCAATCACTATCTTATCTGGAAGATTAACTCCCACTTGATTCAAGCGATTGTAGTACCCAGACAATCTGAGCACATGCTCACTAGTTGAGCGATTCTCCTCCATCTTTTAGCTATAGAACTTGTTGGAGACTTCATATCTCTCAACTCGGGTATTTGCTTGTAATATTAACTTCAATTCCTGGAACATCACATATGGTCCATGATGTTCAAAACATCTTTGAAGTCCCGATTCTAAGCCATAAAGCATGGTGCACAAAACTATCAAGTAGTCATCATATTGAGCTAGCCAAACGTTCATAACGTCTGCATCTGCTCCTGCAATAGGTCTGTCACCTAGCGGTGCATCAAGGACATAATTCTTCTGTGCAGCAATGAGGATAAACCTCAGATCACGGATCCAATCCGCATCATTGCTACTAACATTTTTCAACACAATTTTATCTAGGAACATATCAAAATAAACATATGAAAGCAACAACGCGAGCTATTGATCTTACAACATAATTTGCAAAATACTACCAGGACTAAGTTTCATGATAAATTTAAGTTCAATTAATCATATTACTTAAGAACTCCCACTTAGACAGACATCTCCTAGTCATCTAAGTGATCACGTGATCCAAATCAACTAAACCATAACCGATCATCACGTGAGATGGAGTAGTTTTCAATGGTGAACATCTTATGTTGATCATATCTACTATATGATTCACGCTCGACCTTTCGGTCTCCGTGTTCCGAGGCCATATCTGCATATGCTAGGCTCGTCAAGTTTAACCTGAGTATTCCGCGTGTGCAAAACTGGCTTGCACCCGTTGTAGATGGACGTAGAGCTTATCACACCCGATCATCACGTGGTGTCTGGGCACGACGAACTTTGGCAACGGTGCATACTCAGGGAGAACACTTCTTGATAATTTTAGTGAGAGATCATCTTAAAATGCTACCGTCAATCAAAGCAAGAATAAGATGTATAATAGATAAACATCATATGCAATCAAAATATGTGACATGATATGGCCATGATCATCTTGCGCCTTTGATCTCCATCTCCAAAGTACTGTCATAATCTCTATCGTCACCGGCACGACACCATGATCTTCATCATCTTGATCTATATCAATGTGTCATCACATGGTTGTCTCACCAACTATTGCTCTTGCAACTATTGCTATCGTATAGCGATAAAGTAAAGCAATTATTTGGCACTTGCATCTTATGCAACAAAGAGACATCCATAGGGCTTCTGCCAGTTGCCGATAACTTTAACAAAACATGATCATCTCATACAAGTACTTATATCTTATCACGTCTTGACCACATCACATCACAACATGCCCTGCAAAAACAAGTTAGACGTCCTCTACTTTGTTGTTGCAAGTTTTACGTGGCTGCTATGGGCTTAAGCAAGAACCAATCTCACCTACGCATCAAAACCACAACGATAGTTTGTCAAGTTGGTGCTGTTTTAACCTTCGCAAGGACCGGGCGTAGCCATACTCGGTTCAACTAAAGTTGGAGAAACTGACACCCGCTAGTCACCTGTGTCCAAAGCACGGCGGTAAAACCAGTCTCGCGTAAGCGTACGCGTAATGTCGGTCCGGGCCGCTTCATCCAACAATACCACCGAACCAAAGTATGACATGCTGGTAAGCAGTATGACTTATATCGCCCACAACTCACTTGTGTTCTACTCGTGCATACAACATCAAACCATAAAACCTAGGCTCGGATGCCACTGTTGGGAAACGTAGTAATTTCAAAAAAATTCCTACGCACACACAAGATCATGGTGATGATATAGCAACGAGAGGGGAGAGTGTTGTCTACGTACCCTCGTAGACCGAAGCGGAAGCGTTGACGCAATGTAGAGGAAGTAGTCGTACGTCTTCCCGGTCCAACCGATCCAAGCACCGTTACTCCGGCACCTCCGAGTTCTTGACACACATACAACTCGATGACGCACCTCGGGCTCCGATCCAGCAAAGCTTCGGGGAGGAGTTTCATCAGCACGACGGCGTGGTGACGATCTTGATGTTCAACTGTCGCAGGGCTTCGCCTAAGCACCGCTACAATATGACCGAGGTGTAATATCATGGAGAGGGGGGCACCACACACGGCTAAGGAACGATCATGATGATCAACTTGTGTGTCTATGGGGTGCCCCCTACCCCTGTATATAAAGGAGTGGAGGAGGGGAGGGCCGGCCCTCTTCTATGGGGCGCCCTAGGGGAGTCCTACTCCCACCGGGAGTAGGATTCCCCCTTTGCTAGTCCAACTAGGAGTCCTTCCATGTATTAGGAGTAGGAGACAAGGAAGGGGAAGAGAGAAGGGAAGGAAGGAGGGGGTGCGGCCCCTCCCCCTAGTCCAATTCCGACTAGGGCAAGGGGGGGCGCGCGGCCTGTCCTATGCAGCCCCTCTCTCTTTCCCGTATGGCCCATAAGGCCCAATACTTCTCCCCGGCGAATTCCCGTAACTCTCCGGTACTCCGATAAATACCCGAATCACTCGGAACCTTTCCGAACTCCGAATATAGTCGTCCAGTATATCGATCTTTACGTCTCGACCATTTCGAGACTCCTCGTCATGTCCCCGATCTCATCCGGGACTCCTAAATCCTTCGGTACATCAAAACTCATAAACTCATAATAAAAACTGTCATCGAAACCTTAAGCGTGCGGACCCTACGGTTCGAGAACAATGTAGACATGACCGAGACACGTCTCCGGTCAATAACCAATAGCGGGACCTGGATGCCCATATTGGTTCCTACATATTCTACGAAGATCTTTATCGGTCAGACCGCATAACAACATACGTTGTTCCCTTTGTCATCGGTATGTTACTTGCCCGAGATTCGATCGTCGGTATCCAATACCTAGTTCAATCTCGTTACCGGCAAGTCTCTTTACTCGTTCCGTAATACATCATCTCGCAACTAACTCATTAGTTGCAATGCTTGCAAGGCTTAAGTGATGTGCATTACCGAGAGGGCCCAGAGATACCTCTCCGACATTCGGAGTGACAAATCCTAATCTCGAAATATGCCAACCCAACAAGTACCTTTGGAGACACCTGTAGAGCACCTTTATAATCACCCAGTTACGTTGTGACGTTTGGTAGCACACAAAGTGTTCCTCCGGTAAACGGGAGTTGCATAATCTCATAGTCATAGGAACATGTATAAGTCATGAAGAAAGCAATAGCAACATACTAAACGATCGGGTGCTAAGCTAACGGAATGGGTCATGTCAATCAGATCATTCAACTAATGATGTGATCCCGTTAATCAAATAACTACTCTTTGTCCATGGTTAGGAAACATAACCATCTTTGATTAACAAGCTAGTCAAGTAGAGGCATACTAGTGACACTCTGTTTGTCTATATATTCACACATGTATTATGTTTCCGGTTAATACAATTCTAGCATGAATAATAAACATTTATCATGATATAAGGAAATAAATAATAACTTTATTATTGCCTCTAGGGCATATTTCCTTCATTGATCACACTATCAAAGCGTTTATTCCAACTTCGAGATGCTTGCACCAGTCCATAAATGGAACGCTGGAGCTTGCACACTTTGTTAGCACCTTTTGGATCAACAAAACCTTCCGGCTGCATCATATACAACTCTTCTTCTAGAAATCCATTCAAGAATGCAGTCTTGACATCCATTTGCCAAATTTCATAATCATGAAATGCAGCAATGGCTAACATGATTTGGACAGACTTAAGCATCGCTACGGGTGAGAAAGTCTCATCGTAGTCAACCCCTTGAACTTGTCGAAAACCTTTTGCAACAAGTCGAGCTTTATAGACATTTACATTACCATTAGCGTCAGTCTTCTTCTTAAAAATCCATTTATTCTCAATGGCTTGCCGATCATCGGGCAAGTCAACCAAAGAACATACTTTGTTTTCATACATGGATCCCATCTCAGATTTCATGGCCTCTAGCCATTTGGCGGAATCTGGGCTCATCATTGCTTCCTCATAGTTCGTAGGTTCATCATGGTCAAGTAACATGACTTCCAGAATAGGATTACCGTACCACTCTGGTGCGGATCTTACTCTGGTAGACCTACGAGGTTCTGTAGAAACTTGATCTGAAGTTTCATGATCCATATCATTAGCTTCCTCACTGATTGGTGTAGTTGTCACAGGAACCGGTTCTTGTGATGAACTACTTTCCAATAAGGGAGTAGATACAGTTATCTCATCAAGTTCTACTTTCCTCCCACTCACTTCTTTCGAGAGAAACTCCTTCTCTATAAAGGATCCGAATTTAGCAACGAAAATCTTGCCCTCAGATCTGTGATAGAAGGTGTACCCAATAGTCTCCTTTGGGTATCCTATGAAGACACATTTCTCCGATTTGGGTTCGAGCTTATCTAGTTGAAGTTTCTTCACATAAGCATCGCAACCCCAAACTTTAAGAAACGACAACTTTGGTTTCTTGCCAAACCATAGTTCATAAGGCATCGTCTCAATGGATTTTGATGGTGCCCTATTTAACGTGAATGCGGCCGTCTCTAAAGCATAACCCCAAAACGATAGCGGTAAATCAGTAAGAGACATCATAGATCGTACTATATCAAGTAAAGTACGATTACGACGTTCGGACACACCATTTCGTTGTGGTGTTCCAGGTGGCGTGAGTTGCGAGACTATCCCGCATTGTTTCAAGTGTAGACCAAACTCGTAACTCAAATATTCTCCTCCACGATCAGATCGTAGAAACTTTATTTTCTTGTTACGATGATTTTCCACTTCACTCTGAAATTCTTTGAACTTTTCAAATGTTTCAGACTTGTGTTTCATTAAGTAGATATACCCATATCTGCTTAGATCATCTGTGAAGGTGAGAAAATAACGATATCCGCCACGAGCCTCAACATTCATTGGACCACATACATCTGTATGTATGATTTCCAACAAATCTGTTGCTCTCTCCATAGTACCGGAGAACATCGTTTTAGTCATCTTGCCCATAAGGCACGGTTCGCAAGTACCAAGTGATTCATAATCAAGTGATTCCAAAAGCCCATCAGTATGGAGTTTCTTCATGCGCTTTACACCGATATGACCTAAACGGCAGTGCCACAAATAAGTTGCACTATCATTATCAACTCTACATCTTTTGGTTTCAACACTATGAATATGTGTATCACTACTATCGAGATTCAATAAAAATAGACCACTCTTCAAGGGTTCATGACCATAAAAGATATTACTCATATAAATGAACAACCATTATTCTCTGATTTAAATGAATAACCATCTCGCATCAAACAAGATCCAGTATAATGTTCATGCTCAACGCTGGCACCAAATAACAATTATTTAGGTCTAATACTAATCCCGATGGTAGATGTAGAGGTAGCGTGCCGACCGCGATCACATCGACTTTGGAACCATTTCCCACGCGCATCGTCACCTCGTCCTTAGCTAATCTTCGCTTAATCCGTAGTCCCTGTTTCGAGTTGCAAATATTAGCAACAGAACCAGTATCAAATACCCAGGTGCTACTGCGAGCATTAGTAAGGTACACATCAATAACATGTATATCACATATACCTTTGTTCACTTTGCCATCCTTCTTATCCGCCAAATACTTGGGGCAGTTCCGCTTCCAGTGTCCAGTCTGCTTGCAGTAGAAGCACTCAGTTTCAGGCTTAGGTCCAGACTTGGGTTTCTTCTCTTGAGCAGCAACTTGCTTGCCGTTCTTTTTGAAGTTCCCCTCTTTTTACCTTTGCCATTCTTCTTGAAACTAGTGGTCTTGTTAACCATCAACACTTGATGCTCTTTCTTGATTTCTACCTCTGCGTCTTTCAGCATCGCGAAGAGCTCGGGAATAGTCTTGTTCATCCCATGCATATTATAGTTCATCACGAAGCTCTTGTAGCTTGGTGGCAGTGATTGGAGAATTCTGTCAATGACACTATCATCAGGAAGATTAACTCCCAGTTGAATCAAGTGATTATTATACCCAGACATTTTGAGTATGTGTTCACTGACAGAACTATTCTCCTCCATCTTGCAGCTATAGAACTTATTGGATACTTCATATCTCTCAATCCGGGCATTTGCTTGAAATATTAACTTCAACTCCTGGAACATCTCATATGCTCCATGACGTTCAAAACATCGTTGAAGGCCCGGTTCTAAGCCGTAAAGCATGGCACACTGAACTATAGAATAGTCATCAGCTTTGCTCTGCCAGACGTTCTTAACGTCGTCAGTTGCATCAGCAGCAGGCCTGGCACCCAGCGGTGCTTCCAGGATGTAACTTTTCTGTGCAGCAATGAGGATAATCCTCAGGTTACGGACCCAGTCCGTGTAATTGCTACCATCATCTTTCAACTTTGCTTTCTCAAGGAACGCATTAAAATTCAACGGAACAACAGCACGAGCCATCTATCTACAAACAAACATAGACAAGCAAGATACTATCAGGTACTAAGTTCATGATAAATTTAAGTTCAATTAATCATATTACTTAAGAACTCCCACTTAGACAGACATCTCTCTAGTCATCTAAGTGATCACGTGATCCAAATTAACCAAACCATGTCCGATCATCACGTGAAATGGAGTGGTTTCAATGGTGAACATCGCTATGTTGGTCATATCTAATATATGATTCACGCTCGACCTTTCGGTCTCTGTGTTCCGAGGCCATATCTGTATATGCTAGGCTCGTCAAGTATAACCTGAGTATTCCGCGTGTGCAACTGTTTTGCACCCGTTGTATTTGAACGTAGAGCCTATCACACCCGATCATCACGTGGTGTCTCAGCACGAAGAATTTTCACAACGGTGCATACTCAGGGAGAACACTTCTTGATAATTAGTGAGAGATCATCTTAAAATGCTACCGTCAATCAAAGCAAGGTAAGATGCATAAAGGATAAACATCACATGCAATCAATATAAGTGATATGATATGGCCATCATCATCTTGTGCTTGTGATCTCCATCTTCGAAGCACCGTCATGATCACCATCGTCACCGGCGCGACACCTTGATCTCCATCGTAGCATCGTTGTCGTTACGCCATCTATTGCTTATACGACTATCGCTACCGCTTAGTGATAAAGTAAAGCAATTACAGGGCGTTTGCATTTCATACAATAAAGCGACAACCATATGGCTCCTGCCAGTTGCCGATAACTTCGATTACAAAACATGATCATCTCATACAATAAAATATCACGTCTTGACCATATCACATCACAACATGCCCTGCAAAAACAAGTTAGACGTCCTCTACTTTGTTGTTGCAAATTTTACGTGGCTGCTACGGGCTTAGCAAGAACCGTTCTCACCTACGCATCAAAACCACAACGATAGTTTGTCAAATAGACTCCGTTTTAACCTTCGCAAGGACCGGGCGTAGCCACACTCGATTCAACTAAAGTTGGAGAAACTGACACCCGCCAGCCACCTGTGCAAAGCACGTCGGTAGAACCAGTCTCGCGTAAGCGTACGTGTAATGTCGGTCCAGGCCGCTTCATCCAACAATACCGCTGAACCAAAGTATGACATGCTGGTAGGCAGTATGACTTATATCGTCCACAACTCACTTGTGTTCTACTCGTGCATATAACATCAACGCATAAAACCTAGGCTCGGATGCCACTGTTGGGGAACGTAGTAATTTCAAAAAAATTCCTACGCACACGCAAGATCATGGTGATGATATAGCAACGAGAGGGGAGAGTGTTCGTCCATGTACCCTCGTAGACCATAAGCGGAAGCGTTAGCACAACGCGGTTGATGTAGTCGTACGTCTTCACGATCCGACCGATCCAAGCACCGAACGTACGGGGCCTCCGAGTTCAGCACACGTTCAGCTCGATGACGATCTCCGGCCCTCCGATCCAGCAAAGGCTCCGGAGATGAGTTCCGTCAGCACGACGGCGTGGTGACGATGATGATGTTCTACCGGCGCAGGGCTTCGCCTAAACTCCGCGACGATATGACCGAGGTGGAATTTTGTGGAAGGGGGCACCGCACACGGCTAAGGAACGATCCGTAGATCAACTTGTGTCTATGGGGTGCCCCCCACCCCCGTATATAAAGGAGGGAGGGAGGAGGGGGCCGGCCTAAGGGGAGGCGCGCCCTAGGAGGGGGAAACCTACTCCAAGTAGGTTTCCCCCCTCCTTTTCCTAATCCAAGGAGGGGGAAGGAAGGAGTAGGAGAGGGGGAAGGCAAGGGGGGCGCCCCCCCCTTCCTTGTCCTATTCGGACTCAAGGGGAGGGGGCGCGCCACTTGCCCTGGCCGGCCCCTCTCTTTCTCCAATAGGGCCCATCAAGGCCCATTACTTCCCGGGGGGGTTCCGGTAACCCTCCGGTACTCCAGTTTTCTTCGAAAACTCCCGGAACCTTTCCGGTGTCCGAATATAGTCGTCCAATATATCAATCTTTATGTCTCGACCATTTCGAGACTCCTCGTCATGTCCGTGATCACATCCGGGACTCCGAACAAACTTCGGTACATCAAAACTTATAAACTCATAATAAAACTGTCATCGAAACGTTAAGCGTGCGGACCCTACGGGTTCGAGAACTATGTAGACATGACCTAGAACCATTCTCGGTCAATAACCAATAGCGGGACCTGGATGCCCATATTGGTTCCTACATATTCTACGAAGATCTTTATCGGTCAAACCGCATAACAACATACTTTGTTCCCTTTGTCATCGGTATGTTACTTGCCCGAGATTTGATCGTCGGTATCCAATACCTAGTTCAATCTCGTTACCGGCAAGTCTCTTTACTCGTTCTGTAATACGTCATCTCATAACTAACTCATTAGTTATAATGCTTGCAAGGCTTAAGTGATGGGTATTACCGAGAGGGCCCAGAGATACCTCTCCGACAATCGAAGTGACAAAACCTAATCTCGAAATACGCCAACTCAACATGTACCTTCGGAGACATCTGTAGTACTCCTTTATAATCACCCAGTTACGTTGTGACGTTTGGTAGTACCCAAAGTGTTCCTCCGGTAAACGGGAGTTGCATAATTCTCATAGTTACAGGAACATGTATAAGTCATGAAGAAAGTAATAGCAGAATACTAAACGATCATGTGCTAAGCTAACGGGATGGGTCATGTCAATCACATCATTCTCCTAATGATGTGATCCCATTAATCAAATGACCACACATGTCTATGGTTAGGAAACATAACCATCTTTGATTAATGAGCTAGTCAAGTAGAGGCATACTAGTGACTATATGTTTGTCTATGTTTTCACACATGTATCATGTTTCCGGTTAATACAATTCTAGCATGAATAATAAACATTTATCATGATATGAGGAAATAAATAATAACTTTATTATTGCCTCTAGGGCATATTTCCTTCAGAAGGTGTGCCGAATATCTGGGCCTAATACCAAACGGACATCGCACCAAACCCTAACATCAAAAGCCGGATGCCCCAGCCCAGCCACACACCGGGACTGGGACCCATACCGGACCGACGCTCTCAGAGGTTGCCACCGCCATCTTCCACCAGTCCATCTCCAGACCATAAATTGATCCATCGACCTTGCCTGGCCTGCCGTCGACGCCACCACGACATCAGACAACTCCACCATCCTGCAAGTATCTGCCCACACGCGCCTGTCGCCGAACCTCCGCAGCACCATGCCACCGGGATCCACCGTCGGCCTTGCGGTGGATGAGACACTGCTCTTCCGCTTGTCCCGTCCAACCAGCACTTGCTCCAAAACGATGCCCTCAGGAGGGACAACGGCATCAAAGCTAGCATCATCGTCCGATCTAGTAGATCCAGATCTAGGGTTTCCCCCGGAGCATCACGAGTGGGGTGCCACGAACTGCAACAACGATGCCTCGAGAAGGGAACGACATCATAGAAGCCGCCTCGTCCGCCATGACCGAGGTCGGCGCGATTTTCACCGGAAGTTGCGCCCCCCCAACCTCGCAGCTGGATAGAACCGAACGAGACGAGGGCCGCCGCCAGCATGCCGGCAGGGAGCCTCCGGCCGCCCCCTCACCGGTCCTCCTCGCGCCACCGGCCGGCCAAGGCCGTACCGAGACGGATCTGGACAGGACACCAGACCCGCAGCCATCGGAGCCACCCATGCGCCCGCGACCGCCGGCCATGCAGGTTCCCATCGCCACCGCACAGCAGGGGCACCGCCCTAACTACCGCCCCCGGCCTCCCCGCGTTAAATGTCGCCTCTACCTCATGGGATCTGCCGCGGCGACCACCCGCCCTGAATCAGCGGTGCAGGGACTACCGCCACTGCGGCCCTTGCTGGCTGCAGCGTCGGCTGGGGATGGAGGAGCGGGGAGGGCTGGCGGCGCGGTATCGGGGGCCCCTGGCGCCACCCGAGGGGAGGGGACGAGAGGAAGAGGGAAGGGGAGAGAAAGGAGATGTACGTCGTCACCTCAGGGGAGTTGCTCCCGATTAACTAAGTGGAAACTTTTACATGCAAGATGGCTAAACTGTGCTGGATACTAATCTAACGTTCTTTTTCTAAAGTGTTCAGGTGGTTCGACTAGAAAATTTCACAATTTGAGTCTCACGTCAAATATAACTTCTCTTTTGTTGATATAAGTCGTGTTAAGTCTCGATTAACTAAGACTTTATAAATGCTAAAGTATCATACAACTGATGACTAAAAATCAACAAAACAATGTATAATACTGACAAGGGGCTATTTAAGCTGTGCATGAGCTTGCTAGCAAGACGGTGAGAGGCCAGAGTAGTGTGTGAGCTAGAACTTCGGAGGTAAAGCCACCTGACAGAATTACGACGTTCCTCCCACATGAGACTATTGTAACAAGGGATTAAATAGTATCCTGTCCTTCCTACACCGTCGCCAATATGGTCCTTCCTGCAATACACTTGGTCACCATCACCTGTCCTTACAAAGTACACCTTGTCATCAGGCAACTTTTTTTCACTTGAAAGTCTGTAATAGTAAATACTCCCTCCGTTCCTAAATGTAAATCTTTGTAAAGATTCCATTATAAACAACATACGGATGTATATAGATGCATTTTAAGTTTAGATTCATTCATTTTGCTCCGTATGTAGTCCATCTAGTGAAATCTCTACAAAGACTTATATTTAGGAACGGAGGGAGTATGGTTTCTCCTTATACCAGGACGCCCGTCAACCGGCACATGTACTGCTTTCGACCACCCCAGAAACAAGGCGTAGTCTCCGAAATTCGTCACCGTTGACCACTTGTGCTTTCCAGCCCTGTCGTTGTGGGCATCAACGAGCTTGAAAACTCTGAAGAAAGACTCACGGTTGCGCAACCATCGGTCTCTCACCACAATCAACAACTCGCCATCCAACTCCACAATGTAAGCATCATAGTCGGTGGGGTTGTAACAATCATATGGACGGCATTGGATGGATAAAGGGTGGGTGGCCGTGACCTCCGGCGTTCCGTCTTCCTTGATGCCAATTGCAAACTTGACGAGTTTTTCAGGGACCATTGTGAGGCCAAAGAGTTCACCCTTATAAAATGCGATGTCCCAGATCGGGTCCCCACCCCAACGGTTGTATACGGACCACCCGCCGTCCGGGCAACCAACTTTAATTTGCACAGGGCAATTTCACTGGCATCTGTAAGGACGACTA
This sequence comes from Triticum aestivum, assembly GCF_018294505.1. Lineage (NCBI taxonomy): Eukaryota > Viridiplantae > Streptophyta > Magnoliopsida > Poales > Poaceae > Triticum > Triticum aestivum. The sequence continues at coordinate 615,505,350 of NC_057810.1, read as the reverse complement.
TGGTGCAGCCGCTCGAAGAGGCGGGGTCTTCAGAGAAGATGATTTTCTTGATGCGACTGTAACGGTTGATTTGGGGTATCATGCTTTGCTTGGCGGAGAGCAGCACCTCCAAGCCCGAGAAGAGGTTCATAATCATAAGCTCACGGTTATCGGTAGTAGCGGCGATCCAAACGTCACCATGGGAGCCGACCAACCGCTTCCCTGCAGCCTTGCTTGGGACGCGCAGGACCCAACTGCCGTCGGGGCCGCATAGGTGCTTTCTCCTGCTGCGTCCAACCGGCGAGAGTAGGAGAGCCGGGATGGCGGGCTGCGCTGGAAGCCGAGACGACGCGTCGCGCCACGGCTTGCAGACCGCGGCCAGGTGCACACAGTCGCATGGGGAGATCTTGCTGCGGACGATGCCGAGGAGATCGTCGGGAAGTTCGTGCCATCCTGCCGTTGGCGGAGACGACGACTCGGCAACTCGGGGTCTCCGTCGCCGGCGTCCGCGCGCGCTCGTCCACATCTCTCCCGAAGTCTCGATCCGTACGTGCCTTTGATCGATCTTTTTCTCTTTCTATCTAATATCTATCTGTATACTACTCTGTATAGGAGAAGGAACCTTGATCTTTTCTTTTTGGACGTCGATAACTGCCACACGTGTGGTGTATCGCGTGGTTGTGCCGCATGTCTCGTGTGGCATGGAGAAGAACCCGCCCGCACGACCGCGTCCGGGCGCGCGCAGCCACAGCCCGCACGTCCGGTGTGTGGCAAAACCGCCCACATGTCCCGGTCAGACGACCGCGTTGCCCGCATGACCCAGCCGTCCCGGCCTCCTTTCGATCCCTAGTCCGAACTGCGGCCATCGTCTCCCACCTCTCGATCCCCTAGCTCCATCGCCGTCCTTCTCTGGTTGCCATGGCAACCAGAGCAGATCCAAGGCCTTCCCACCGCTAACCAACCCCCCCCCCCTCCCCCCACTCCAACCCCTCCCTCCCAAGACGACCAGCTAAAAGCAGGTGAATCTCCGATCTCCTACTGTTTCTCATCTTTCTTCTGACCAGAAATTACAAATTGCAAATTTACCAACGAAGATGGCAACTGGATCCACACTATCGGGGCAAAACACCACACGGTTTTGTGTGTATTCGCATTTGCCAACCAGCATACGCCAGATCTGTCATGTACTACGCTAGAGTTGAGCTTAGGTTCTCGGTTGGCTTGGTGCAAGTAGTTGGTAATGAAGGATGCGTAGGAACCCCTAAAAAAGGGAGAGAAGGGAGAAATTTGGCATAGGGGGGTAGAAAGAATAGTTGCCACTTGTGTCTAACATCAGTTGCCATCTATCGTTGCCGTTAACTGCCACCATGTTAATCTGTTGCTTGCCATCCTATTTTAGTGGTTGTTGCCATCACTTTAAAAAGATAGCTGGCACCCAGATTTCAAAAAAGAGAGTGGATGTGCATGTCCTACTTGCCATGATGTGTTGGTTGCCTATGCAGGAAAATGTGACAAGATTGACGTGTTATCTTCTACGTGCAAACAGCAAAAAAATGCATTTTTTGCGGATTGTTGATGCGTTCTTGTTCATGCAGTGATTGAGAACACATTGGCAGAAACAAAACGCGGAAAGAATGAATCACGAAGATGGCACTGATCCTTGGGTTTCTCAAAGGCCATAAACACCCCCTTGGGATGCAGCAGAGTACAGTCAACTCATTTCTGCAGGGCCGTTGCTGCCAATACTAGAGCAGTATGCAGGCATTGGTATGATGCATGATAACAAGAAAAGAACATTTGCCATGTTCACGATGATGAAGATGACATTCTACTTATGTCCTACAATGTCATTTTTCACAGGTTCTTATGACCAAAACACATTCAGGGGAGCACCATGGCAAGTTCAGTCACAAGGCGCTAACACTGACAAATGTACGGGCAACCAACTTCAACTAGTTAATGTAGCAAATCAAGGTAACGCATACGAAAAAGAAACATACCGGTGTGGACATGAAAATTAAACTTGCAAAGGATGGCAAAAAGACTCACGAGTTATATCAGAAAAAATGTAGGACCTTCATGCAACATGTGGCATCAGGCGGCAACCATGTACCTGCCATCGACGTCATACACAGGTGAGTCCATAAAAGTGAAGTTGCGGACGGTGAATTAGCAGAAGGAACATAGCTAACATCTGCAGTTGCCATGCTTGGACATCTACAGTTGCCATGCCTGGACAACTACAGTTGCCATGCCTGGACAACTGCAGTTGCCATGCCTGGACCACTGCAATTGCCATGTATGATCAAATGTGATTGCAATGTATAAACAACCGTGGATGGCAAGTGTGAACAAATTTGTGTGGCATGGTTGGACCACTACATGTGCCATGTTGAAGAAACTATAGTTGCCATGCAGTGACCAACTACTACCATGATCACAGGTTGTTACGGTGGGACTACATCGGCAAACGTCTCATGGCAAGCTTCACAGTTGCAGGACAACGCTATTGCAGATAGAGCACATCAAATTGGAATGACAGACCACACAAGATGGGCACATGCGGCACAACAAGGTCAAAAATTTGAACCACAAAACAGTACTGCATTTTTTTTTGTGGGAATAGCATGTGAGGAAAAGAAGATTTGTAACGGTGGTGGTGGAAAAAACAAACAGAAAACACTACCAAGTGGTCGTGTGCAAAGAGTCATATATTGTCTTCGGGATTTGCCAATTGCTAAAAGAGTGTGTGCAACACTAATGATTGATCGCATTTGCCTAGTGAGCTCAAGCCTAGAATAAAAGTTTTGATGCTAGAATATACTGGTTGCCATGTATTGGCAGCAGTAGTTGCCATGTATGTTGGACTGCAGCTGCCATGGATATAGAATCCAAGTTTTGGTACTGATAGAAGCTGGTTGCCATGCATTGGCAACAGTAGTTGCCATGTTTGTTGGACTGTAGCTGCCATGACTGGAGAACTACAGTTGCCATGCATGTCCATATGCAGACTCACGGCTTGCTGTGTCAATGATGTCATACCAAATCACATGCTGTTGATGTACTCCGTTACGACAAACATGCCATTCAAGCAAAATCTTACGCTCGTACCTGTTTTTTTTATTACAGGACCTTCAACTACAATCAACAGCGGCGCGGGACATCTACTGCGGGGAGCTCTGAGCGCACGGAAGACGCATTCCACTAGCCAGCCAACAATCATGCCACAAACAATGCCGAGTCAGTGTCAGAAATGGCAATAATTCCAGCAATGCCGACAAGCACACCTTTGAAAACCAGCACTAGCAACACTCAAGTAGATGAAACTGCCGTCGATACTAAAGTGAATGATGAAATTGATAACGAAGCACAAGGGGATGAAGATGGTGGGCAATCAGAAATCATGGTACCTCAGCCACCGTACGTTGGGCAGAGATTTGATTCGTTCGCAGAAGCAAAGGAATTCTACCAGACATATGCAAAGTTCCATGGATTTGCGATCAACACTGAATACCATAGGAAAATTAAAAAACTAATGAGTACAGCAGAGGTGAGATGAGGTGCTACAAGGCACGAAGGAACAAGAAGGGTAAAGGTGTTGCGCCTGTCGTTCCGGAACGAAAGAGAGGTATCATTCTCAAGGCGGAATGCCCTGTCCGATGTAAGCTGAACGTAGATGGAGCATGGTGGGTGGTCACTGAATATTTTGACGAGCACAACCACGAACTCATAAAGAAGTTCAACATGGTAAAATTTCTGACCGCACACAGAGGATTCACCCCCCTCGAGAAGAAATTCATAAAGCTGATACATGATTGTAACGTCGGTCCATCAAGAATGGTCCAGATACTATCACTCATCCACAGAAAAATGGGACTCTGAGTAGCATGCCCTACATACCAGCTGACGTCACAAACCTAAAGGTAAAGTACCATAGAGAGAGCAAGTTGGCTGACATAGAGGCCACGATAACCTACTTCGATGAGAAAGTGAAGGAAGATCTAGATTTCTTCTACATGATAAGATTGGATGATGAGGATCGTGTCAGGAACATGTATTGGGTGGATGGTGCTGCAAGAAGAGCCTACAAACATTTCCGAGATTGCAATTCATTCGACGCGACATATCTCACTAATATGTACAAGATGCAATGCGCTCCATTCATAGGAATAAATAACCACAATCAGTCATTGCAGTTCGGATGCGGGCTCGTTCAGAACAAAGACACAGATGGGTACACTTGGCTATTCAAGACCTTCTTGGAGTGCATGGATGGACTTGCTCTAATGAACATAATAACAGACCAGGATTTTAGCATGCGTGCAGGCATAAAGGAGGTCTTTCCTTTGGCAGTGCACAGGCGCTGCAGGTGGCACATTATAAAGAAGGCTGAGGAGACGCTACAACCGTTCTTTGTTGACCATCCAGAGCTACACAAGGCATTCGAGCTGTGCGTGGACCACAACTTGACGGTGGAGGAGTTTGAAAGGAGCTCGATGGCCATGATTGAAACATATCAAGTCCAAGACAACAAGACGCTCGCTAGCCTGTGGGACAAGCGAATGTACTGGGTGTCGGCCTACTTCATGCAGTCCTTCTTCCCGTTTCTGCAGACTACATAGCGCAGCGAGGTGTTCAATGTTGTTTTGTAGCGGTAAGTGAGCCCTGGCAACTCATTGCTACAGTTTTCCAAGCAATACACAGCTTTGCAACAAAAAATAATGGGATCTGAGCTATAGCACGAAGCAAACACCGCGCTAAAGCAGCCAAAATTGCTAATGTATTTACCGATGGAGAGGCAAATGAGCAAGATATACACCAACAAGATCTTTAACAAGTAAGTCAGTTGTGTTACAATCTTATTTGCACAAGCATGAAGGTAGTAGGTGCCATCTAGAATGCAATGCAGTTGAAAAGCTTATTTGAAAATGATGATTTCTTGAAAAGTATTCATTGAGTACAGAGTAACCACGATATGTAGTTGCCATGTTTAATGAACTATAGTTTGCCATGTTTAATGAAGTACAGTTGCCATGTTTACTCAACTGCAATTGCCATGTTTAATGAAATGCAGTTGCCATGCTTAATGTACTGTACTTCCATTGGGCATGTTGGTATGGAAATGCCAATGCCAATTAAAGATGTTATGCAAGTTGCCATGTTTAATGAACTGCAGTTGTCATGTTTAATGAACTGCAGTTGCCATGCTTAATGAACTGCTGTTGCCATGTTTAATGTACTGTAGTTGCCATGTTCAAACGAAATGTACTTCCATTGGCCACGACAACATAAGGTGCTACAAAAAACATCACACAAGAGTTTAACAAAAACACACAAAACTTGCAGATTCCAGGAAGAAATAAAGCGTGCCAGCATGTTCACGGCTTTCCAGGTGGACGAACATACGTTCAAGGTGTGTTCTATTTTGGACATGTCGGATTCAGAACCTGAAGACCCGGGAAGGGACTACTTCGTGAAAGCCTCGATAAGCCAAGGCGAATACTACTACCAATGCTGCAAATTCAAACGGGACGATATTGTGTGCTGTCACATACTAAAAGTAATGGACATGAACGCGGTGACACGAATGCCCCGCCATTTCATAAGGCGGCGATGGACTTGGGACGCTGACGGCGCATTGGCGCCGCAAACATCAAACACAGTTTTGGATGTGCATGACGAGAGACCGGAGTCAACCATGCAAGCCGTGAGGCACGTTGTCTTGACAAAGAACTATGCTGAACTAATTGATGAAGCGTGCAAGAGTGATGAGACAGCGAGGGTTGCAGAAAAACACAGGAAGGCCCTGAAAAGAAAGTTTGATGAGATCAAGAAGAGGAAAGCTGAGGAAGCCTTACACAGGTTCCCCCGCACATCAAGTGTGCCTTCGTCCATGGGGCCATCATCTGAAAACTCGGAGGTAGGATCTGGAACAGCAAGCACACAAACCCAGGTCAGGAACCCACCCCGTTCCATCACAAAGGGGCGTCTAAAAGAGATAAGATACAAATCGAGATTGGAGATTCAAGCAAAACACAAGAAAATAAAGAAAGGGACGGGCAATCCGTAAGCAACATTGGAGCACTATGACATGGTCCTTGGTGACATTTTTTGTAATCTAGATGTTCTAAATGTTTTAAAAATGGCACAATGACTGTTGAGGGGCATCAGAATTTGAAGGAAAATGTCATGAATGGATAACTACAATTGCCACGTGTATGGTACTTAATTTGCCATGTTATGTATACTGAATCTACCATGCTATTTTATACTGAATCTACCATGTTATGTATACTGAATCTGCCATGCTATTTTATACTGAATCTGCCATGTTATGTATACTGAATCTGCCATGCTATTTTATACTGAATCTGCCATGTAAAGTATACTGAATTTGCCATGTTAAGTATACTAAATTTGCCATGTTATTTATACTGAATCTGCTGTGTCGTTTATACTGAATCTGCCATGTTAGTTCTACTGAAATATGCCATGTTATTTGTAATGACTCTGCATCGCGTAGATTTCCGTGTTCAGTCAACGCATTTTAGTCACACATAGTGTATTGTGTGCAAACTATGGGAAACAAGTTGAAAAGGGTCACGTGCAGCAACCGCAAAAAGGTTACGGCTACATGATCAAACTACCATGCTAGCCAGTATAGTTAGCAATGGAAAAAAAAGAAGCAAATGTGCCAAATGAAAAACGACGATAACTTTCACTAACCATGTCTGATGAACTACATTTTCCATGTTTTCAAACATCGTAGACGCATTCGAAACATCAAACTGGTGCTACCAATGATGAAAGCATAATAATAATGATAAACATAAATGTATCTACTGTCACGCCTAAATAGGTTCACATCCACACATATATTACAGAAAATATTCAAATGTCACTCACACACCACCACTACATACTAGGCTACGCGGAGTTGCAGTCATAACATAGCACACAGACGTAGTTTTGAAAAGAACAAAGGTAATACCTTACATTCCTCGGCAACAGAATGTAAGGTAGGCGTTCGGTATGGAGCACCACATGATCACTTGTACTTCTTGGTGAATTTCTTTACAACTTCCTCTATGAACTCATGTGCTCTGGAGTGCGTGTTGAAATCTTCATTCGTCAACCAGTTCCATGTGTAAATTTTGCGGAGCTCAATGACCATTGCAACTGTGACAACAGGAACCAGTCTACCTTCCCACTTTGCAAGGTATTCCAACGTGTGAAAGCCACAGTCCGTCCCGCACAAGAAAAGAATCAGGTGAACTCACAAGGACAGAGATAACAATAATAAACTTCAATTCAGAGGTGACAAGAGGGTTAGCATTGCTGTAGAGGACACATGAAGAAAGAGATGGGACATTACTTGTTTCCTTGCTTCGTAGTCGCCACGCACTACTAGGGAAAAGCCTATACACAGAAAGTTACTAGTAGCGAGGGTTAAAAACCCTCGCTATTGCTACTTACCAGTAGCGCAGGTTTTTAAACCTCGCTACTACTAAGTTGATAGCAGTAGCACGGATTTTTAACCGTCGCTACTACTAAGCGGTCTCTACCGTGCCCCCCGGGACATGCCATAGTAGTAGCGCGGGTTTTTAAAACCTCGCTACTACTAAGTTTGATAGCAGTAGCGTTGGTTTTTAGCCCTCGCTACTACTAAGTGGTGCCATAGTAGTAACGAGGGGGTAAAAAACCGCGCTACTACTAAAGGTCCCATTCTCAAACTCTACCCCCCTGGATTGCCTTTTCAGTTTTAAAAAAATAAAATAAAATGATGAAAATGTCAAAAAAATAAAAGAAAATAAGTTTCCCATGTGATATGTGGTCTAGTTGTTGGGAAAATTTGCAAATATGAATTTCGACTTTATTTGCAAAATCTCTCAAGAATTTGTAAAAATGGGCATAACTTTTGCATACTAACTCGGATGAAAAAGTTTTTTATATGAAAAATCATCTACTCGAAAAGTTACATCCAAATTTAACAGGGAGAACCCCGTTAAACATTTTCAAAATCCTCAAAAACCAAACAGAAAAAAGTCACGGGGCTTTTAAGATCTAGAGTGGAAAAAATCGAAAAAATTTCAAACTATGTGGTCAAACTGTGGTCAAACAATGGTCAAACTAATTATTATAGAATATTAGTGTTACTAAATAATTATTTTAGTTTTTTTGAATTTTGGTCAAATCTGGTCAAACTATGGCCAAACTGTAGTCAAACTATGGTCAAACTAATTATTCAAGAAATATTAGTGTTACTAATTTTTTAGAACAATAGTTTCAAACTCAAATAGTGAAATGTGTGACTTCATGCTCAAGCTAAATTCCTGAGGTTAATAGGATTGACATCTTACTATTGTCAGGAAAACAACAAGTGCAGACTTGGAAACGAGGGAGAATAGAACCCGGAAGTTAAGCGTGCTCAGGCTGGAGTAGTGAGAGGATGGGTGAACGTCCGGGAAGTTAGATGATTTGGAATGATGAGGGGTGATTAGAGATTAAATTGAGTAGCGATGAGGGGTGATTAGAGATTTGAGGTTAAAATAATTCAGAAATTTGAAAAATAGGGAAAAAAATCGAAATATTTTTTCGAAAAGATTCAAAAAAAACCGCGCTGGTAGTAGTAGCGCGGGTTTTTACCCACACTACTACTAAAGGACGTAGTAGTAGCGTGGGTGGCACCCGCGCTACTACTATACGTTAGTTGTAGCGCCTTATTAGTAGCGCCGGCCCCCGCGCTACTAATAGGCCCAAAACCCGCGCTGTTGCTAGGCTTTTCCCTAGTAGTGACGTACTCAATTGGAAAATGTCTGATCTGGACCTTTGAGTGTTCGTAGTGACGGTTCCATGTCTCTTTGAGGTTGTTGATGAAGTATTCCGCATGCGTAGTAAGGTCTGCATCAGCTGCCAAACGCATTGAATCAAGCACCTCAAAACGTTGGTTCTTCAGGTTAAGGCAGATCGCGTAGTGGTGACCACACTTGTCGTGTGGGTCGTGTGGTGCAAGCTCCTGGAACATGGGGAACAGGACCTGCAAGTAAAATGAAGGAAAGAAGAAGCAGAGTTCACATGAAGAACAGAAAATGGTGTAATTGGGAAAATGACGTGTAAGGATATCACCGGTTGCAGCAAGAGGCACATGAGTGACATAAAGCAGCAAGGGGCCAAAAAGTAGAATCACATAGAATGTTTAGTTATAGTGGGTAGTTAAAAAAAGTTGTCATCCATGTAAGAACAAAGTTGCTCTGTATTTTAGTTTGAAGTTGCCACATAGTTTGTATGGGGATGCAAATCAAAAGTCAGTTTACATGGCAGCTGTTGCCACATGAAACAGTTGTCACATAAACAGGGTGTATCCCACATGTGAAGCATAGCTACTGGCAAAAAATATACCATGGGAGGAAAAAATGTGCAAAAAAGGAAGGAGTACTCACACATTTCTTCATTGTGAGCTTGAATTCACCATGCGCAGCAAAATGCTTCCTCGGGATTTTGTGGTGGAAGTCACCATACCATATTTTGCAGGTCACACTATAATGCATGATTGTTTTGTCGGGAGACATATCCATATGCTTGTTGATGAAGTCAATCCCACATGCAACTACATTCGTCGACATTTTACCGAGTGGCCTCACAGACTTGGCAAGATCACCCAGGTCGATGTACGTCACTTCGCATTGTATGACCTTGGTTTTGTCCAAACATGAGCTGTATGAAAATGATATAACATGAAAGAATCATGTCTACTAAGTAAACAAAAGGAATAAAACATAAACGGATCATATCTAGAAATAGCAAAAAGATGAATGGTAAAAAGAGCAAAGATGAGTGGTGTGGTCATTACGCTTTCAACTCCTTCATGTGCTTGCTGCTGGCCCTCGCGTTTCCAAAGCGCTTGGCGATATCGTACAGCTGGTTCTACTCCTTTGTGGCCTTGAATTCGGGCTCGTAGTCATCCACGGGAGGTGGGTGAACTACCCTCTGCGGCCTCACAGAACCAGGGGTGGCACTTCTAATGGTATCCTCAAATACCATCTCAGCAGGCACGTTGGAACTTGATTGCCCCTGACCTCGTGAGGACCTCCTCTGCAATGTTGCCTCCTCAATCCTGCGGTAAGCTTCATCAAGTGACAGTGAAATCTCCTCAAGGGTGCCTGCAAGGATCAAAAAATTGGGTTAGGGTACCTGGAAAACAAAACAAATGTAGTATGAAAGAAAGGGTGCATGATATGAAATGTAGGTACAAAAAGTAGGGAGTTTCCATGTGGAGGCAACTCCAGTTGCCATGTGTAATGCATTGTAGTTGCCATGTGACAACAACTATAGTTGCCATGTTGTGTCAACTCCAGTTGCCATGTGGTTGCCGAATGGAAAATGCAGCATGGCAACAAAAATGTAGGTGACATGGTGCAGCAAATCTGTTGCCATGTGTAGTGCACTATAGTTGCCATGTGACAACAACTACAGTTGCCATGTTGTATCAACTCCAGTTGACATGTGGTTGCTGAATGGAAAATGTAGCATGGCAACAAAAATGTAGGTGACATGGTGCAGCAAATCCAGTTGCCATGTCATCACATAACAGTTGCCATCACAAGTGAGAACCCCCAAAAAAATGCTTGGGATAAAAGTCAGACTAAACAGATGTATACAAGAAAATGATAAGCACAGAAGAAATGTACCTTGCACGATCGGCTCTGCGAACTTGACAGCCTTCCTGCCCTCGACCATTGGTTGCGCCATCATTGCGGCCATGCCTGCCAGGAAAGGAAAGGCAACTGGCGTAGGATCTTGGACCACTGGTTGATCTTGATGGATGCCAAGGCTAAAGCTCGGTGGGGTGAAGGCCATTGGGTGCCTCTCATGCCTACTGGCCGGACCGCGAACAACTTGCGGGGCAGAATCCAAGGTGAAAGATCAACAAACATTTCTGAATCGGCCGCTGCAGAATCATCGGGCTTATTCGTAGGGAGGGGTGTGTTGTCAGCCGTATCAGTCATAGCTTTCTTGACAATCTTCTTGTTTGGGCTGTAGGGGACACCAACATTGACTAGCAGCTTGGAAGTGTGCAGATTTAAGCTGGGGTTCTCCACGGCGGATAAAGACGCAGTCTGCTCCGGACGTTCACCTCCGTCAGTCGTGCCCGTCTTGCCACCTGGATCAGTTGTACTCCGGTCTTCCGGTTTCTCCATAACAATGGTTTTGGCAGGTGGTGGGAACAGTGTGACGCAGGAACATAACCAGAGTCATCTCTGCTGCTTCTAGCTACAGCCGGTGCATTGGGTATGTCTGTTGATTTCTTGCGGGGGCTACGATGCCTAGGTGGAAGACCATCTCGCGAAACGGTCGCCTTAGCAACCTCTGCACCACCAAGAGATAGAGCTGTTGTGCCAAGACTCTCACCTGTGGACGGCATATCATTATGAACTGTCACCTCAGCCACTTCTGTCGTGGACACAGGAGTGCCACCATGCACGCGCTTGGAATCCGTGTCAGATGAGCGGGAATTTTCCTTGCTTAGGTTGGTCTCGGGGGCGTCCACTTCAACACTTGCTGATGGGGTGGCATGGCTCACAGCAGCATCCTTCATTGCCAGCAGAGTGGGCAATATTTCATCAGTCCTGGCAGATACCAACTCGTCACTCCCTGATATATGGATGCTTGTTGTTGTAGCCTGCACATCTACAACCAGCGGAGATGGTCGGCCGCTTGCGTCAGAGCTAGTGGGAATAGTTGACGGTGCAGCAGCAGTTTTGTCGACTGGCGCCTCATGAACATCTCAGTTGCCACCTGTCGACAACTTTGAATGAAGGCATTCGAGTGGGTCCCTAATGATATGCTTGGTCGCGCGTGTAGTGGTCTTCTTCACCCTGCAAAGGAAAAGCACATGAAAAGTATTAAAAAATGAACAAAAAATATTTGCCATGGTAGCCATCTTAAAAAATGAAAAAAATGTGTGATGTGCCAGGACTGCCATTTCAAAACTAGGTATGGGTGAGCACACAAGCCAATGGAAAGCTAGTAGTTGCAATGAAGGTGGAATAAGAGTTGCCATGTGGCATAGTTAGCAGTTGCCATGGTAGCCATCTTGAAAAATGAAAAAAAATGTCTGATCTACCAGGAATGCAATTTCAAAACTAGGTATGAATGAGCACACAAGCCAATGAAAAGATGGTAGTTGCCATGTAGGTGCAATAAGAGTTGCCATTTGGCCTAGATAGCAGTTGCCATGCAAAAACAAGCATGAGTTGCCATCCAGTTAAAAGAAAGAGATCATTGGAAAAACAACAGTTGTCATGTGGAACTGATGGCAATAGCCCATGTGGCAAGCTGAACAGCTGCATTGAAAAGCAAAAATATTGCAATATGGCAATGAAAGAACAGGGATAACCTACTTCTTGACTGGCTTTCTCATGTCTCGCAACACGACAGGATCCCCGATGTTGGACGTCGTCGTAGGAGGAGATGACCTGGTGGAAGGAGTGTCACCAGCAATGGGGGCACTTTTGTTCAATCGAGCAGAAACACGGGTTGGGTGCTTGTTTCTTTGTAATTGCTCGTCCACCAGCTGTCGCCTCACTACACATATAAGAAAGTGGCAAAAAAAGGTGCCAAGTGTCAGACACGAAATTCATTCCCACACTTAGCAAAACAAATGCAAAAAAGGGTCAGTCTGTTCAAAAAGATAGGCAAAACAAAACACTAAAATAGAAGTCGAACCTCCTCTTAGCAGCTGCGGGATCGGTCCTAGAACTCTTGCCAGGAGAGCCCTGCCCAACATCCACTACTAGGAAAAGGGCTATTGATTAAATGGACACTAATGGCACACCTGTCATGTGGTGCGCCACTACTATATAGCAGTGGCGCACCATGTGCAGGTGCGCCATTAGTGTGTAATACACTAATGGTGCACCAGGCACATGGTGCGCCACTAGTAACAATTTTTTTTTCCAAACATACTAATGGCGCATCGTGGCACGGTGCGCCACTACTGTTGTTTTTTTATTCTTTTTTTGCAAAACTACTAATGGCGCACCGTAGCATAGTGCGCCATTACTAGTTTAAACTAGTAATGGCGCACTATGCCACGGTGCGCCATTAGAATATTTATTTATTTATTTATTTATTTATTTGCAAAACTACTAATGGCGCACCAGCAGCAGGTGCACCATTAGTAACCAGGGTTACTAATGGCGCATTTGCAGGTGGTGCGCCATTAGTAACCTGGGACCAACAAGATATTTTGGACAGCCCACCTACCCACTCACTTTCCCCACTTCATTCTCCACCTCCTCCTCCAAGATTGTCTCAGCTGCCTCCTCCTCCTCACCTCATTTGCACCATAGATTCATCCAAATTAAGTGGTTAAATTACCTTTTTTTGATAGGTAAGCAAGGGGGGAAGCTATCTTTATGTTGTTCTCCCTCTCCAACAACGTGCACATGCACTTTTTGTGGCCTATCTAGATCTATGTATGTTTGTGGTGTTGCATATGTTTGTGATGTTGCATATATGTTTGTGTTTGCAGGTACCAGTATTTGAAATGGGATAGTTGCCAATATTTTGCCGGAATGTTGATTTATTTTCGTTTCGGCGAGAATTTTGGCACTATGCATTCTTTTTGGTCCTATTTTTAGGGAAAGTCATGCCAAATTTTTTCTTGGTTCTAAAATATCGTTTTGTTCTACCTGTTGGGAATGTAGTAATTTCAAAAAAAAATTCCTACGCACACGCAAGATCATGGTGATGCATAGCAATGAGAGGGGAGAGTAATGTCCATGTATCCTCGTAGACCGTAAGCGGAAGCGTTATGACAACGCGGTTGATGTAGTCGTACGTCTTCATGATCCGACCGATCCAAGTACCGAATGTATGGCACCTCCGAGTTCAGCACACGTTCAGCTCGATGACGATCCCCGGACTCCGATCCAGCAAAGTGTCGGGGATGAGTTTCGTCAGCACGACGGTGTGGTGACGATGATGATGTTCTACCGGCGCAGGGCTTCGCCTAAACTACGATATGACCAAAGTGGAATATGGTGGAGGGGGGCACCGCACACAGCTAAGGAATGATCACGAAGATCAACTTGTGTGTCATGGGGTGCCCCCCTGCCCCCGTATATAAAGGAGCCAAGGGGGAGGGGGTGGCCGGCCAAGGAGGGTGCGCCAAGGGGAGTCCTACTCCCACCGGGAGTAGGACTCCTTCTTTCCTAGTCCAACTAGGAGAAGGGGGAAAAGGAGGGGAGTGGAGAAGGAAGGGAGAGGGGGGCCGCGCCCCAAACCCTTTGTCCAATTCAGACTGGGCTTGGGAGGGGCGCGCGCCACCTCTTGGCTCCTTCCCACTAAGGCCCATTAAGGCCCAATACTCTTCCCCGTATTCCCGTAACTCCCCGGTACTCTGAAAAATACCCGAATCACTCGGAACCTTTCCGAACTCCGAATATAGTCGTCCAATATATCGATCTTTATGTCTCGACCATTTCGAGACTCCTCGTCATGTCCCCGATCTCATCTGGGACTCCGAACTCCTTCGGTACATCAAAACTCATAAACTCATAATATAACTGTCATCGAAACCTTAAGCGTGCGGACCCTACGGGTTTGAGAACTATGTAGACATGACCTAGAACTATTCTTGGTCAATAACCAATAGCGGAACCTGGATGCTCATATTGGCTCCTACATATTCTACGAAGATCTTTATCGGTCAAACCGCATAACAACATACGTTGTTCCCTTTGTCATCGGCATGTTACTTGCCCGAGATTCGATCGTCGGTATCTAATACCTAGTTCAATCTCGTTACCGGCAAGTCTCTTTACTTGTTACGTAATGCATCATTCCGTAACTAACTCATTAGCTACATTGCTTGCAAGGCTTATAGTGATGTGCATTACCGAGAGGGCCCAGAGATACCTCTCCGACAATCGGAGTGACAAAACCTAATCTCGAAATACACCAACCCAACATGTACCTTTGGAGACACCTGTAGTACTCCTTTATAATCACCCAGTTACGTTGTGACGTTTGGTAGCACCCAAAGTGTTCCTCCGGTAAACGGGAGTTGCATAATCTCATAGTTACAGGAACATGTATAAGTCATGAAGAAAGCAATAGCAACATACTAAATGATCAAGTGCTAAGCTAACGGAATGGGTCAAGTCAATCACATCATTCTCCCAATGATGTGATCCCGTTAATCAAATGACAACTCTTTTGTCCATGGCTAGGAAACATAACCATCTTTGATAAACGAGCTAGTCAAGTAGAGGCCTACTAGTGACACTATGTTTGTCTATGTATTCACACATGTATTATGTTTCCGGTTAATACAATTCTAGCATGAATAATAAATATTTATCATGATATAAGGAAATAAATAATAACTTTATTATTGCCTCTAGGGCATAATTCCTTCACTCTCCCACTTGCACTAGAGTCAATAATCTAGTTCACATCATCATGTGATTTAACACCAATATTCATATTTGTATATGATTAACACCCATAGTTCACATCGTCATGTGATCAACACCCAAAGGGTTTACTAGAGTCAATAATCTAGTTCACATCGCTATGTGATTAACACCCAAAGAGTTCTAAGGTATGATCATGTTTTGCTCGTGAGAGAAGTTTAGTCTACGGGTCTGTCACATTCAGAGCCGTATGTATTTTGCAAATATTCTAAGTCTACAATGCTCTGCATGGAGCTACTCTAGCTAATTGCTCCCACTTTCAATATGTATCCTGATTGAGACTTAGAGTCATCTGGATCGGTGTAAAAGCTTGCACCGATGTAACTTTTTACGACGGGCTCTTTTATCACCTCCATAATCGAGAAGTATTTCCTTGGTCCTCACTAAGGATATTCTTGACTGCTGTCCAGTGATCTACTATTAGATCAAAATTGTATTCCTTTGCCAAACACAGAGCAAGGTATATAATAGGTCTGATTCACGGCATAGCATACTTTATAGAACCTATGACTGAGGCATAGGGAATGACTTTTCATTCTCTTTCTATTTTCTGCCATAGTCGGGTTTTGAGTCTTACTCAACTTCACACCTTGCAACACAGGCAAGAACTCTTTCTTTGACTGTTCCATTTTGAACTACTTCAAAAAAAATTATCAAGGTATGTACTCAACTTCACACCTTGCAACATAAGGTGCTACAAAAATCATCACACAAGAGTTTAACAAAAACACACAAAACTTGCAGATTCCAGGAAGAAATAAAGCATGCCAGCATGTTCACGGCTTTCCAGGTGGACGAACATACGTTCAAGGTGTGTTCTATTTTGGACATGTCGGATTCAGAACCTGAAGACCCGGGAAGGGACTACTTCGTGAAAGCCTCGATAAGCCAAGGCGAATACTACTACCAATGCTGCAAATTCAAACGGGACAATATTGTGTGCTGTCACATACTAAAAGTAATGGACATGAACGCGGTGACACGAATGCCCTGCCATTTCATAAGGCGGCGATGGACTTGGGACGCTGACGACGCATTGGCGCCGCAAACATCAAACACAGTTTTGGATGTGCATGACGAGAGACCAGAGTCAACCATGCAAGCCGTGAGGCACGTTGTGTTGACAAAGAACTATGCTGAACTAATTGATGAAGCGTGCAAGAGTGATGAGACAGCGAGGGTTGCAGAAAAACACAGGAAGGCCCTGAAAAGAGAGTTTGATGAGATCAAGAAGAGGAAAGCTGAGGAAGCCTTACACAGGTTCCCCCGCACATCAAGTGTGCCTTCGTCCACGGGGCCATCATCTGAAAACTCGGAGGTAGGATCTGGAACAGCAAGCACACAAACCCAGGTCAGGAACCCACCCCGTTCCATCACAAAGGGGCGTCTAAAAGAGATAAGATACAAATCGAGATTGGAGATTCAAGCAAAACACAAGAAAATAAAGAAAGGGACGGGCAATCTGTAAGCAACATTGGAGCACTGTGACATGGTCCTTGGTGACATTTTTTGTAATCTAGATGTTCTAAATGTTTTAAAAATGGCACAATGACTGTTGAGGGGCATCGGAATTTGAAGGAAAATGTCATGAATGGATAACTACAGTTGCCACGTGTATGGTACTTAATTTGCCATGTTATGTATACTGACTCTACCATGCTATTTTATACTGAATCTACCATGTTATGTATACTGAATCTGCCATGCTATTTTATACTGAATCTGCCATGTTATGTATACTGAATCTACCATGCTATTTTATACTGAATCTGCCATGTTAAGTATACTGAATTTGCCATGTTAAGTATACTAAATTTGCCATGTTATTTATACTGAATCTGCTGTGTAATTTATACTGAATCTGCCATGTTAGTTCTACTGAAATATGCCATGTTATTCGTAATGACTCTGCATCGCGTAGATTTCCGTGTTCAGTCAACGCATTTTAGTCACACATAGTGTATTGTGTGCAAACTATGGGAAACAAGTTGAAAAGGGTCACGTGCAGCAACCGCAAAAAGGTTACGGCTACATGATCAAACTACCATGCTAGCCAGTACAGTTAGCAATGGAAAAAAAAGAAGCAAATGTGCCAAATGAAAAACGATGATAACTTTCACTAACCATGTCTGATGAACTACATTTTCCATGTTTTCAAACATCGTAGGCGCATTCGAAACATCAAACTGGTGCTACCAATGATGAAAGCATAATAATAATGATAAACATAAATGTATCTACTGTCACGCCTAAATAGGTTCACATCCACACATATATTACAGAAAATATTCAAATGTCACTCACACACCACCACTACATACTAGGCTACGCGGAGTTGCAGTCATAACATAGCACACAGACGTAGTTTTGAAAAGAACAAAGGTAATACCTTACATTCCTCGGCAACAGAATGTAAGGTAGGCGTTCGGTATGGAGCACCACATGATCACTTGTACTTCTTGGTGAATTTCTTTACAACTTCCTCTATGAACTCATGTGCTCTGGAGTGCGTGTTGAAATCTTCATTCGTCAACCAGTTCCATGTGTAAATTTTGCGGAGCTCAATGACCATTGCAACTGTGACAACAGGAACCAGTCTACCTTCCCACTTTGCAAGGTATTCCAACGTGTGAAAGCCACAGTCCGTCCCGCACAAGAAAAGAATCAGGTGAACTCACAAGGACAGAGATAACAATAATAAACTTCAATTCAGAGGTGACAAGAGGGTTAGCATTGCTGTAGAGGACACATGAAGAAAGAGATGGGACATTACTTGTTTCCTTGCTTCGTAGTCGCCACGCACTACTAGGGAAAAGCCTATACACAGAAAGTTACTAGTAGCGAGGGTTAAAAACCCTCGCTATTGCTACTTACCAGTAGCGCAGGTTTTTAAACCTCGCTACTACTAAGTTGATAGCAGTAGCACGGATTTTTAACCGTCGCTACTACTAAGCGGTCTCTACCGTGCCCCCCGGGACATGCCATAGTAGTAGCGCGGGTTTTTAAAACCTCGCTACTACTAAGTTTGATAGCAGTAGCGTTGGTTTTTAGCCCTCGCTACTACTAAGTGGTGCCATAGTAGTAACGAGGGGGTAAAAAACCGCGCTACTACTAAAGGTCCCATTCTCAAACTCTACCCCCCTGGATTGCCTTTTCAGTTTTAAAAAAATAAAATAAAATGATGAAAATGTCAAAAAAATAAAAGAAAATAAGTTTCCCATGTGATATGTGGTCTAGTTGTTGGGAAAATTTGCAAATATGAATTTCGACTTTATTTGCAAAATCTCTCAAGAATTTGTAAAAATGGGCATAACTTTTGCATACTAACCCGGATGAAAAAGTTTTTTATATGAAAAATCATCTACTCGAAAAGTTACATCCAAATTTAACAGGGAGAACCCCGTTAAACATTTTCAAAATCCTCAAAAACCAAACAGAAAAAAGTCACGGGGCTTTTAAGATCTAGAGTGGAAAAAATCGAAAAAATTTCAAATTATGTGGTCAAACTGTGGTCAAACAATGGTCAAACTAATTATTATAGAATATTAGTGTTACTAAATAATTATTTTAGTTTTTTTGAATTTTGGTCAAATCTGGTCAAACTATGGCCAAACTGTAGTCAAACTGTGGTCAAACTAATTATTCAAGAAATATTAGTGTTACTAATTTTTTAGAACAATAGTTTCAAACTCAAATAGTGAAATGTGTGACTTCATGCTCAAGCTAAATTCCTGAGGTTAATAGGATTGACATCTTACTATTGTCAGGAAAACAACAAGTGCAGACTTGGAAACGAGGGAGAATAGAACCCGGAAGTTAAGCGTGCTCAGGCTGGAGTAGTGAGAGGATGGGTGAACGTCCGGGAAGTTAGATGATTTGGAATGATGAGGGGTGATTAGAGATTAAATTGAGCAGCGATGAGGGGTGATTAGAGATTTGAGGTTAAAATAATTCAGAAATTTGAAAATTAGGGAAAAATCGAAATATTTTTTCGAAAAAATTCAAAAAAAACCGCGCTGGTAGTAGTAGCGCGGGTTTTTACCCACACTACTACTAAAGGACGTAGTAGTAGCGTGGGTGGCACCCGCGCTACTACTATACGTTAGTTGTAGCGCCTTATTAGTAGCGCCGGCCCCCGCGCTACTAATAGGCCCAAAACCCGCGCTGTTGCTAGGCTTTTCCCTAGTAGTGACGTACTCAATTGGAAAATGTCTGATCTGGACCTTTGAGTGTTCGTAGTGACGGTTCCATGTCTCTTTGAGGTTGTTGATGAAGTATTCCGCATGCGTAGTAAGGTCTGCATCAGCTGCCAAACGCATTGAATCAAGCACCTCAAAACGTTGGTTCTTCAGGTTAAGGCAGATCGCGTAGTGGTGACCACACTTGTCGTGTGGGTCGTGTGGTGCAAGCTCCTGGAACATGGGGAACAGGACCTGCAAGTAAAATGAAGGAAAGAAGAAGCAGAGTTCACATGAAGAACAGAAAATGGTGTAATTGGGAAAATGACGTGTAAGGATATCACCGGTTGCAGCAAGAGGCACATGAGTGACATAAAGCAGCAAGGGGCCAAAAAGTAGAATCACATAGAATGTTTAGTTATAGTGGGTAGTTAAAAAAAGTTGTCATCCATGTAAGAACAAAGTTGCTCTGTATTTTAGTTTGAAGTTGCCACATAGTTTGTATGGGGATGCAAATCAAAAGTCAGTTTACATGGCAGCTGTTGCCACATGAAACAGTTGTCACATAAACAGGGTGTATCCCACATGTGAAGCATAGCTACTGGCAAAAAATATACCATGGGAGGAAAAAATGTGCAAAAAAGGAAGGAGTACTCACACATTTCTTCATTGTGAGCTTGAATTCACCATGCGCAGCAAAATGCTTCCTCGGGATTTTGTGGTGGAAGTCACCATACCATATTTTGCAGGTCACACTATAATGCATGATTGTTTTGTCGGGAGACATATCCATATGCTTGTTGATGAAGTCAATCCCACATGCAACTACATTCGTCGACATTTTACCGAGTGGCCTCACAGACTTGGCAAGATCACCCAGGTCGATGTACGTCACTTCGCATTGTATGACCTTGGTTTTGTCCAAACATGAGCTGTATGAAAATGATATAACATGAAAGAATCATGTCTACTAAGTAAACAAAAGGAATAAAACATAAACGGATCATATCTAGAAATAGCAAAAAGATGAATGGTAAAAAGAGCAAAGATGAGTGGTGTGGTCATTACGCTTTCAACTCCTTCATGTGCTTGCTGCTGGCCCTCGCGTTTCCAAAGCGCTTGGCGATATCGTACAGCTGGTTCTACTCCTTTGTGGCCTTGAATTCGGGCTCGTAGTCATCCGCGGGAGGTGGGTGAACTACCCTCTGCGGCCTCACAGAACCAGGGGTGGCACTTCTAATGGTATCCTCAAATACCATCTCAGCAGGCACGTTGGAACTTGATTGCCCCTGACCTCGTGAGGACCTCCTCTGCAATGTTGCCTCCTCAATCCTGCGGTAAGCTTCATCAAGTGACAGTGAAATCTCCTCAAGGGTGCCTGCAAGGATCAAAAAATTGGGTT
Source organism: Triticum aestivum (assembly GCF_018294505.1). Classification (NCBI taxonomy): domain Eukaryota; kingdom Viridiplantae; phylum Streptophyta; class Magnoliopsida; order Poales; family Poaceae; genus Triticum; species Triticum aestivum. The sequence goes on along the minus strand of NC_057810.1, from coordinate 615,484,309 downwards.
AGGGTACCTGGAAAACAAAACAAATGTAGTATGAAAGAAAGGGTGCATGATATGAAATGTAGGTACAAAAAGTAGGGAGTTTCCATGTGGAGGCAACTCCAGTTGCCATGTGTAATGCATTGTAGTTGCCATGTGACAACAACTATAGTTGCCATGTTGTGTCAACTCCAGTTGCCATGTGGTTGCCGAATGGAAAATGCAGCATGGCAACAAAAATGTAGGTGACATGGTGCAGCAAATCTGTTGCCATGTGTAGTGCACTATAGTTGCCATGTGACAACAACTACAGTTGCCATGTTGTATCAACTCCAGTTGACATGTGGTTGCTGAATGGAAAATGTAGCATGGCAACAAAAATGTAGGTGACATGGTGCAGCAAATCCAGTTGCCATGTCATCACATAACAGTTGCCATCACAAGTGAGAACCCCCAAAAAAATGCTTGGGATAAAAGTCAGACTAAACAGATGTATACAAGAAAATGATAAGCACAGAAGAAATGTACCTTGCACGATCGGCTCTGCGAACTTGACAGCCTTCCTGCCCTCGACCATTGGTTGCGCCATCATTGCGGCCATGCCTGCCAGGAAAGGAAAGGCAACTGGCGTAGGATCTTGGACCACTGGTTGATCTTGATGGATGCCAAGGCTAAAGCTCGGTGGGGTGAAGGCCATTGGGTGCCTCTCATGCCTACTGGCCGGACCGCGAACAACTTGCGGGGCAGAATCCAAGGTGAAAGATCAACAAACATTTCTGAATCGGCCGCTGCAGAATCATCGGGCTTATTCGTAGGGAGGGGTGTGTTGTCAGCCGTATCAGTCATAGCTTTCTTGACAATCTTCTTGTTTGGGCTGTAGGGGACACCAACATTGACTAGCAGCTTGGAAGTGTGCAGATTTAAGCTGGGGTTCTCCACGGCGGATAAAGACGCAGTCTGCTCCGGACGTTCACCTCCGTCAGTCGTGCCCGTCTTGCCACCTGGATCAGTTGTACTCCGGTCTTCCGGTTTCTCCATAACAATGGTTTTGGCAGGTGGTGGGAACAGTGTGACGCAGGAACATAACCAGAGTCATCTCTGCTGCTTCTAGCTACAGCCGGTGCATTGGGTATGTCTGTTGATTTCTTGCGGGGGCTACGATGCCTAGGTGGAAGACCATCTCGTGAAACGGTCGCCTTAGCAACCTCTGCACCACCAAGAGATAGAGCTGTTGTGCCAAGACTCTCACCTGTGGACGGCATATCATTATGAACTATCACCTCAGCCACTTCTGTCGTGGACACAGGAGTGCCACCATGCACGCGCTTGGAATCCGTGTCAGATGAGCGGGAATTTTCCTTGCTTAGGTTGGTCTCGGGGGCGTCCACTTCAACACTTGCTGATGGGGTGGCATGGCTCACAGCAGCATCCTTCATTGCCAGCAGAGTGGGCAATATTTCATCAGTCCTGGCAGATACCAACTCGTTACTCCCTGATATATGGATGCTTGTTGTTGTAGCCTGCACATCTACAACCAGCGGAGATGGTCGGCCGCTTGCGTCAGAGCTAGTGGGAATAGTTGACGGTGCAGCAGCAGTTTTGTCGACTGGCGCCTCATGAACATCTCAGTTGCCACCTGTCGACAACTTTGAATGAAGGCATTCGAGTGGGTCCCTAATGATATGCTTGGTCGCGCGTGTAGTGGTCTTCTTCACCCTGCAAAGGAAAAGCACATGAAAAGTATTAAAAAATGAACAAAAAATATTTGCCATGGTAGCCATCTTAAAAAATGAAAAAAATGTGTGATGTGCCAGGACTGCCATTTCAAAACTAGGTATGGGTGAGCACACAAGCCAATGGAAAGCTAGTAGTTGCAATGAAGGTGGAATAAGAGTTGCCATGTGGCATAGTTAGCAGTTGCCATGGTAGCCATCTTGAAAAATGAAAAAAAATGTCTGATCTACCAGGAATGCAATTTCAAAACTAGGTATGAATGAGCACACAAGCCAATGAAAAGATGGTAGTTGCCATGTAGGTGCAATAAGAGTTGCCATTTGGCCTAGATAGCAGTTGCCATGCAAAAACAAGCATGAGTTGCCATCCAGTTAAAAGAAAGAGATCATTGGAAAAACAACAGTTGTCATGTGGAACTGATGGCAATAGCCCATGTGGCAAGCTGAACAGCTGCATTGAAAAGCAAAAATATTGCAATATGGCAATGAAAGAACAGGGATAACCTACTTCTTGACTGGCTTTCTCATGTCTCGCAACACGACAGGATCCCCGATGTTGGACGTCGTCGTAGGAGGAGATGACCTGGTGGAAGGAGTGTCACCAGCAATGGGGGCACTTTTGTTCAATCGAGCAGAAACACGGGTTGGGTGCTTGTTTCTTTGTAATTGCTCGTCCACCAGCTGTCGCCTCACTACACATATAAGAAAGTGGCAAAAAAAGGTGCCAAGTGTCAGACACGAAATTCATTCCCACGCTTAGCAAAACAAATGCAAAAAAGGGTCAGTCTGTTCAAAAAGATAGGCAAAACAAAACACTAAAATAGAAGTCGAACCTCCTCTTAGCAGCTGCGGGATCGGTCCTAGAACTCTTGCCAGGAGAGCCCTGCCCAACATCCACTATTAGGAAAAGGGCTATTGATTAAATGGACACTAATGGCACACCTGTCATGTGGTGCGCCACTACTATATAGCAGTGGCGCACCATGTGCAGGTGCGCCATTAGTGTGTAATACACTAATGGTGCACCAGGCACATGGTGCGCCACTAGTAACAATTTTTTTTCCAAACATACTAATGGCGCATCGTGGCACGGTGCGCCATTACTAGTGCTAACTAGTAATGGCGCACCGGCCACACAGTGCGCCACTACTGTTGTTTTTTTATTCTTTTTTTTGCAAAACTACTAATGGCGCACCGTAGCATAGTGCGCCATTACTAGTTTAAACTAGTAATGGCGCACTATGCCACGGTGCGCCATTAGAATATTTATTTATTTATTTATTTATTTATTTGCAAAACTACTAATGGCGCACCAGCAGCAGGTGCACCATTAGTAACCAGGGTTACTAATGGCGCATTTGCAGGTGGTGCGCCATTAGTAACCTGGGACCAACAAGATATTTTGGACAGCCCACCTACCCACTCACTTTCCCCACTTCATTCTCCACCTCCTCCTCCAAGATTGTCTCAGCTGCCTCCTCCTCCTCACCTCATTTGCACCATAGATTCATCCAAATTAAGTGGTTAAATTACCTTTTTTTGATAGGTAAGCAAGGGGGGAAGCTATCTTTATGTTGTTCTCCCTCTCCAACAACGTGCACATGCACTTTTTGTGGCCTATCTAGATCTATGTATGTTCGTGGTGTTGCATATGTTTGTGTTGTTGCATATATGTTTGTGTTTGCAGGTACCGGTATTTGAAATGGGATAGTTGCCAATATTTTGCCGGAATGTTGATTTATTTTCGTTTCGGCGAGAATTTTGGCACTATGCATTCTTTTTGGTCCTATTTTTAGGGAAAGTCATGCCAAATTTTTTCTTGGTTCTAAAATATCGTTTTGTTCTACCTGTTGGGAACGTAGTAATTTCAAAAAAAAATTCCTACGCACACGCAAGATCATGGTGATGCATAGCAATGAGAGGGGAGAGTAATGTCCATGTATCCTCGTAGACCGTAAGCGGAAGCGTTATGACAACGCGGTTGATGTAGTCGTACGTCTTCATGATCCGACCGATCCAAGTACCGAATGTATGGCACCTCCGAGTTCAGCACACGTTCAGCTCGATGACGATCCCCGGACTCCGATCCAGCAAAGTGTCGGGGATGAGTTTCGTCAGCACGACGGCGTGGTGACGATGATGATGTTCTACCGGCGCAGGGCTTCGCCTAAACTACGATATGACCGAAGTGGAATAAGGTGGAGGGGGGCACCGCACACAGCTAAGGAATGATCACGAAGATCAACTTGTGTGTCATGGGGTGCCCCCCTGCCCCCGTATATAAAGGAGCCAAGGGGGAGGGGGTGGCCGGCCAAGGAGGGTGCGCCAAGGGGAGTCCTACTCCCACCGGGAGTAGGACTCCTTCTTTCCTAGTCCAACTAGGAGAAGGGGGAAAAGGAGGGGAGTGGAGAAGGAAGGGAGAGGGGGGCCGCGCCCCAAACCCTTTGTCCAGTTCAGACTGGGCTTGGGAGGGGCGCGCGCCACCTCTTGGCTCCTTCCCACTAAGGCCCATTAAGGCCCAATACTCTTCCCCGTATTCCCGTAACTCCCCGGTACTCTGAAAAATACCCGAATCACTCGGAACCTTTCCGAACTCCGAATATAGTCGTCCAATATATCGATCTTTATGTCTCGACCATTTCGAGACTCCTCGTCATGTCCCCGATCTCATCCGGGACTCCGAACTCCTTCGGTACATCAAAACTCATAAACTCATAATATAACTGTCATCGAAACCTTAAGCGTGCGGACCCTACGGGTTTGAGAACTATGTAGACATGACCTAGAACTATTCTTGGTCAATAACCAATAGCGGAACCTGGATGCTCATATTGGCTCCTACATATTCTACGAAGATCTTTATCGGTCAAACCGCATAACAACATACGTTGTTCCCTTTGTCATCGGCATGTTACTTGCCCGAGATTCGATCGTCGGTATCTAATACCTAGTTCAATCTCGTTACCGGCAAGTCTCTTTACTTGTTACGTAATGCATCATTCCGTAACTAACTCATTAGCTACATTGCTTGCAAGGCTTATAGTGATGTGCATTACCAAGAGGGCCCAGAGATACCTCTCCGACAATCGGAGTGACAAAACCTAATCTCGAAATACACCAACCCAACATGTACCTTTGGAGACACCTGTAGTACTCCTTTATAATCACCCAGTTACGTTGTGACGTTTGGTAGCACCCAAAGTGTTCCTTCGGTAAACGGGAGTTGCATAATCTCATAGTTACAGGAACATGTATAAGTCATGAAGAAAGCAATAGCAACATACTAAATGATCAAGTGCTAAGCTAACGGAATGGGTCAAGTCAATCACATCATTCTCCCAATGATGTGATCCCGTTAATCAAATGACAACTCTTTTGTCCATGGCTAGGAAACATAACCATCTTTGATAAACGAGCTAGTCAAGTAGAGGCCTACTAGTGACACTATGTTTGTCTATGTATTCACACATGTATTATGTTTCCGGTTAATACAATTCTAGCATGAATAATAAATATTTATCATGATATAAGGAAATAAATAATAACTTTATTATTGCCTCTAGGGCATAATTCCTTCACTCTCCCACTTGCACTAGAGTCAATAATCTAGTTCACATCATCATGTGATTTAACACCAATATTCATATTTGTATATGATTAACACCCATAGTTCACATCGTCATGTGATCAACACCCAAAGGGTTTACTAGAGTCAATAATCTAGTTCACATCGCTATGTGATTAACACCCAAAGAGTTCTAAGGTATGATCATGTTTTGCTCGTGAGAGAAGTTTAGTCTACGGGTCTGTCACATTCAGAGCCGTATGTATTTTGCAAATATTCTAAGTCTACAATGCTCTGCATGGAGCTACTCTAGCTAATTGCTCCCACTTTCAATATGTATCCTGATTGAGACTTAGAGTCATCTGGATCGGTGTAAAAGCTTGCACCGATGTAACTTTTTACGACGGGCTCTTTTATCACCTCCATAATCGAGAAGTATTTCCTTGGTCCTCACTAAGGATATTCTTGACTGCTGTCCAGTGATCTACTATTAGATCAAAATTGTATTCCTTTGCCAAACACAGAGCAAGGTATATAATAGGTCTGATTCACGGCATAGCATACTTTATAGAACCTATGACTGAGGCATAGGGAATGACTTTTCATTCTCTTTCTATTTTCTGCCATAGTCGGGTTTTGAGTCTTACTCAACTTCACACCTTGCAACACAGGCAAGAACTCTTTCTTTGACTGTTCCATTTTGAACTACTTCAAAAAAAATTATCAAGGTATGTACTCATTGAAAACCTTATCAAGCGTCTTGATCTATCTATATAGATCTTGATGCTCAATGTGTAAGCAGCTTCACCGAGGTCTTTCTTTGAAAAACTTCTTTCAAACACTCCTTTATGCTTTCCAGAAAATTCTACATCATTTCCAATTAATAATATGGCATTCACATATACTTATCAGAAATGTTGTAGTGCTCCCACTCACTTTCTTGTAAATACAGGTCTTTCCAAAAGTCTGTATAAAACCATATGCTTTGATCAACTCATCAAAGCGTATATTCCAACTCCGAGATGCTTGGACCAGTCCATTGATGGATTGCTGGAGCTTGCACACTTTGTTAGCATCTTTAGGATTGACAAAAACTTTCTGGTTGCATCATATACAACTCTTCTTTAATAAATCCATTAAGGAATGCAGTTTTCACATCCATTTGCCAGATTTCATAAAATGTGGCAATTGCTAACATGATTCAGACAGACTTAAGCTTCGATACGAGTGAGAAAATCTCATCGTATTCAATACCTTGAACTTGTTGAAAACCTTTTGCAACAAGTCGAGCTTAGTAGATAGTAACACTACTATCAGTGTCTGTCTTCCTCTTGAAGATCCATTTATTTAACATGGCTTGCTGATCATCGAGCAAGTCAATCAAAGTCCATACTTTTTTCTCATACATGGATCATATCTCAGATTTTATGGCCTCAAGCCATTTCGTGGAATTTGGGCTCATCATCGCTTCCTCATAGTTCATAGGTTCATCGTGGTCTAGTAACATGGCTTCCAGAACAGGATTACCGTACCTCATTGGTGCGGATCTTATTCTAGAAGACCTACGAGGTTCGGTAGTAACTTGATCTGAAGCATCATGATCATCATCATTAGCTTCTTCACGAATTGGTGTAGGAATCACATGAACTGATTTCTGTGATGAACTACTTTCCAATTTGGGAGAAGGTACAATTACCTTATCAAGTTCTACTTTCCTCCCACTCACTTCTTTTGAGAGAAACTCCTTCTCTAGAAAGGATCCATCTTAGCAACGAAACTTGCTTTCAGATCTGTGATAGAAGGTGTACCCAATAGTTACCTTTGGGTATTCTATGAAGACGCACTTCTCCGATTTGGGTTCGAGCTTATCAGGTTGAAACTTTTTCACATAAGCATCGCAGCCCCAAACTTTAAGAAATGACAACTTTGGTTTCTTGCCAAACCACAGTTCATAAGGCGTCGTCTCAACGGATTTCGATGGTGCCCTATTTAAAGTGAATGCAACTGTCTCTAATGCATAATCCCAAAACGATAGTGGTAAACCGATAAGAGATATCATAGATTGCACTATATCCAATAAAGTACGGTTATGACGTTCGAACACACCATTAAGCTGTGGTATTCCAGGTGGCATGAGTTTGTGAAACTATTCCACATTGTTTAATTAAAGACCAAACTCGTAACTCAAATATTCTCATCCATGATCAGATCGTAGAAACTTTATTTTCTTGTTATGATGATTCTTCACTTCACTCTGAAATTCTTTGAACTTTTCAAATGTTTCAGACTTGTGTTTCATTAAGTAGATATACTCATATCTGCTCAAATCATCTTGTGAAGGTCAGAAAATAACGATACTTGCCACGAGCATCAACACTCATTGGATCACATACATCGGTATGTATTATTTCCAACAAGTCAGTAGCTCGTTCCATTGTTCCGGAGAACAGAGTTTTAGTCATCTTGCCCAAAAGGCACGGTTCACAAGCATCAAATGATTCATAACCAAGAGATTCCAAAAATCCATCTTTATGGAGTTTCTTCATGCGCTTTACACTGATATGACCCAAACGGCAGTGCCACAAATAAGTTGCACTATCATTATCAACTTTGCATCTTTTGGCATCAATATTATGAATATGTGTATCACTACGATCGAGATCCAACAAACTTTTTTCATTGGGTGTATGAGCATCAAAGGCTTTATTCATGTAAATAGAATAACAATTATTCTCTGACTTTAAATGAATAACCGTATTGCAATAAACATGATCAAATCATATTCATGCTCAACGCAAACGCCAAATTTATTTAGGTTCAACACTAATCTCGAAAGTGTAGGGAGAGTGTGATGATGATCATATCAATCTTGGAACTACTTCCAACACACATCGCCACTTCACCCTCAACTAGTCTCTGTTTATTCTGTAACTCCTATTTCGCGTTACTAATTTTTTAGCAACTGAACAAGTATCAAATACTCAGGGGCTACTATAAACACTAGTAAAGTACAATAACCTGTGTATCAAATATACCCTTGTTCACTCTGCCATCCTTCTTATCCACCAAATATTCAGGGTATTTCCATTTCCAGTGACCATTTCCTTTGCAGTATAATCACTCAGTTTCAGGCTTTGGTCCAGCTTTGGTCTTCTTCGCGGGAGTGACAACTTGCTTGCCATTCTGCTTGAAGTACCCTTTCTTTCCCTTTGCCCTTTTCTTCAAACTAGTGGTCTTGTCAATCATCAACACTTGATGCTCTTTTCTTGATTTCTACCTTCGTCGATTTCAGCATCACGAAGAGCTCGGGCATCGTTTTCGTCATCCCTTGCATACTATAGTTCATCACAAAGTTCTACTAACTTGGTGATGGTGACTAGAGAATTCTGTCAATCACTATCTTAACTGGAAGATTAACTTCCACTTGATTCAAGCGATTGTAGTACCCAGACAATTTGAGCACGTGCTCACTAGTTGAGCGATTCTCCTCCATCTTTTAGCTATAGAACTTGTTGGAGACTTCATATCTCTCAACTCAGGTATTTTCTTGAAATATTAACTTCAACTCTTGGAACATCTCATATGGTCCATGACGTTCAAAACGTCTTTGAAGTCCCGATTCTAAGCCATAAAGCATGGTGCATAAAACTATCAAGTAGTCATCATATTGAGCTAGCCAAACGTTCATAACCTCTGCATCTGCTCCTGCAATAGGTCTGTCACCTAGCGATGCATTAAGGACATAATTCTTCTGTGCAGCAATGAGGATAAACCTCAGATCACGGATCCAATCAGCATCATTGCTACTAACATCTTTCAACACAATTTTCTCTAGGAACATATCAAAATAAACATATGAAAGCAATAACGCAAGCTATTGATCTACAACATAATTTGCAAAATACTACCAGGACTAAGTTCATGATAAATTTAAGTTCAATTAATCATATTACTTAAGAACTCCCACTTAGATAGACATCCCTCTAATCTTCTAAGTGATTACGTGATCCATATCAACTACACCATGTCCGATCGTCACGTGAGATGGAGTAGTTTCAACGGTGAACATCAATATGTTGATCATATCTACTATATGATTCACGCTCGACCTTTCGGTCTCCGTGTTCCGAGGCCATATCTGTTATATGCTAGGCTCGTCAAGTTTAACCTGAGTATTCCGCGTGTGCAACTGTTTTGCACCCGTTGTATTTGAACATAGAGCCTATCACACCCGATCATCACGTGGTTTCTCAGCACGAAGAACTTTCGCAACGGTGCATACTCAGGGAGAACACTTCTTGATAATTTAGTGAGAGTTCATCTTAAAATGCTACCGTCAATCAAAGCAAGATAAGATGCTTAAAGGATAAACATCACATGCAATCAATATAAATGATATGATATGGCCATCATCATCTTGTGCTTGTGATCTCCATCTTCGAAGCACTGTCGTGATCACCATCGTCACCGGCGCGACACCTTGATCTCCATCGTAGCATCGTTGTCGTTACGCCATCTATTGCTTCTACGACTATCGCTACCGTTTAGTGATAAAGTAAAGCAATTACAGGGCGTTTGCATTTCATACAATAAAGCGACAACCATATGGCTCCTGCCAGTTGCCGATAACTTTGGTTACAAAACATGATCATCTCATACAATAAAATATAGCATCACGTCTTGACCATATCACATCACAACATGCCCTGCACAAACAAGTTAGACGTCCTCTACTTTGTTGTTGCAAATTTTACGTGGCTGCTACGGGCTTTAACAAGAACCGTTCTTACCTACGCATCAAAACCACAACGATAGTTCGTCAAGTTAATGCTGTTTTAACCTTCGCAAGGACCGGGCGTAGCCACACTCGATTCAGCTAAAGTGAGAGAGACAGACACCCGCCAGTCACCTTTAAGCACGAGTGCTCGTAACGGTGAAACCAGTCTCGCGTAAGCGTACGCGTAATGTTGGTCCAGGCCGCTTCATCTCACAATATCGCTGAGCCAAAATATGACATGCTGGTAAGCAATATGACTTGTATCGCCCACAACTCACTTGTGTTCTACTCGTGCATATGACATCTACGCATAAAACCAGGCTCGGATGCCACTGTTGGGGAACGTAGTAATTTCAAAAAAATTCCTACGCACACGCAAGATCATGGTGATGCATAGCAACGAGAGGGGAGAGTAATGTCCATGTACCCTCGTAGCCCATAAGCGGAAGCGTTATGACAACGCGGTTGATGTAGTCGTACGTCTTCACGATCCGACCGATCCAAGTACCGAACGTACGACACCTCCGAGTTCAGCACACGTTCAGCTCGATGATGATCCCCAGACTCCGATCCAGCAAAGTGTCGGGGATGAGTTCCGTCAGCACGACGGCGTGGTGACGATGATGATGTTCTACCGGCGCAGGGCTTCGCCTAAACTCCGCGACGATATGACCGAGGTGGAATATGGTGGAGGGGGGCACCGCACACGGCTAAGGAACGATCACGAAGATCAACTTGTGTGTCATGGGGTGTCCCCCTGCCCCCGTATATAAAGGAGCCAAGGGGGAGGGGGTGGCCGGCCAAGGAGGGCGCGCCAAGGGGAGTCCTACTCCCACCGGGAGTAGGACTCCTTCTTTCCTAGTCCAACTAGGAAAAGGGGGGAAAGGAGGGGAGTGGAGAAGGAAGGGAGAGGGGGGCCGTGCCCCAAACCCTTTGTCCAATTCGGACTGTGCTTGGGAGGGGGGCGCGCCACCTCCTGGCTCCTTCCCACTAAGGCCCATTAAGGCCCAATACTCTTCCCCGTATTCCCGTAACTCCCCAGTACTTCGAAAAATACCCGAATCACTCGGAACCTTTCCGAACTCCGAATATAGTCGTCCAATATATTGATATTTACGTCTCGACCATTTCGAGACTCCTCGTCATGTCCCTGATCTCATCCGGGACTCCGAACTCCTTCGGTACATCAAAACTCATAAACTCATAATATAACTTTCATCGAAACCTTAAGCGTGCGGACCCTATGGGTTCGAGAACTATGTAGACATGACCTAGAACTATTCTCGGTCAATAACCAATAGCGGAACCTGGATACTCATATTGGCTCCTACATAATCTACGAAGATCTTTATCGGTCAAACCGCATAACAACATACGTTGTTCCCTTTGTCATCGGCAATGTTACTTGCCCGAGATGCGATCGTCGGTATCTAATACCTAGTTCAATCTCGTTACCGGCAAGTCTCTTTACTCGTTACGTAATGCATCATTCCGTAACTAACTCATTAGCTACATTGCTTGCAAGGCTTATAGTGATGTGCATTACCGAGAGGGCCCAGAGATACCTCTCCGACAATCGGAGTGACAAAACCTAATATCGAAATACGCCAACCCAACATGTACCTTTGGAGACACCTGTAGTACTCCTTTATAATCACCCAGTTACGTTGTGACGTTGGTAGCACCCAAGGTGTTCCTCCGGTAAACGGGAGTTGCATAATCTCATAGTTACAGGAACATGTATAAGTCATGAAGAAAGCAATAGCAACATACTAAACGATCAAGTGCTAAGCTAACGGAATGGATCAAGTCAATCACATCATTCTCCCAATGATGTGATCCCATTAATCAAATGACAACTCTTTTGTCCATGGCTAGGAAACATAACCATCTTTGATAAACGAGCTAGTCAAGTAGAGGCATACTAGTGACACTATGTTTGTCTATGTACTCACACATATATTATGTTTCCGGTTAATACAATTCTAGCATGAATAATAAATATTTATCAAGATATAAGGAAATAAATAATAACTTTATTATTGGCTCTAGGGCATATTTACTTCACTACCTCGCAGGCGACCATGGTCCGCAAGATGATCGAAGGCATCATGAATAGGTTTTTGAGCTCCGTGAAGGCTGAGATGCTTCAAAAGAACGAGACGGAGATAAGATGTCCGTATCGAAGATGCAAGCTGAAGAGCCTTATTTTGGACCCGGATTCCGGGCAGGTGCGGGACCACCTGCTCTTGTGTGGTTTCATGGATGGCTATCGGTGGCAAGGTGATGAAGATGACTATGAAGTAGTCCATGGGGGCCGGGCAAGAAATGAGGAAGGGCAGCAAGACAACCACCACGACTCGGGCGGGCGAGAAGACGAAGAATCTCTAGGACATGATCACGACGGTGATGCTATACACAGTCATCATGTAGAAGATGCAGGACATGATGATGAGGAAGATGCCGGAGCAGACGAAGGGCATGATCATGAAGATGAAGATGCCGGAGGAGCAGACGATGATGGACCATCGATGGGCTGGCTGCAAGACTCTCATATTCAAGAGATGCTTCTCAAGCAGACGGATAACACAAGAGCTGCCGCCCGAGAGAAAGCCAAGCTGGATCAACTTGAGATAGACGCGGTTACTCCATTGTATGAAGGATGCAGGCCCGAGGATACCCGCCTGAAAGTAACGCTCATGGCTCTGGAGATGAAGGTAAAACACAAAATGACCGAGGCATGCTTCGATGAGAACATGTCATTCTGGCACGAATGTCTTCCCAAGGGGAACAAGTGCCCGACCAGTTTCGAGGAGGCAAAGAAAATCGTGTGTCCTCTGGATTTACCGCACATGAAATACCATGTGTGCATGAACAATTGCATCATTTATTAGGACGAGCACGCGGAGTCTACCATATGTCTGGTGTGCGGCGTCACTCGATACAAGAAGAGGAAGAAATCTCCTCGAAAAGTGGTGTGGTACTTTCCGATCACTCCTCGTCTGCAGCGGTATTTCGCGGACCCTAAGGTAGCAAAGCTCCCGCGTTGGCACGCGGATAGGGAGGAGAAGAAGCGAGAAGATGACGCAAATGATCCGGAGATAAATAAAAAAGACAAGATGTTGAGTCACCCAAAGGATGCCAGCCAGTGGCAAGCGTTGAACTTCGAACACCCAGAATTTGGGAAGGATCCAAGGAACATCGTGCTGGGCGCGAGCACCGATGGAGTCAATCCGTTTGGCAGCAAGAGAAGCACACATAGAACCTGGCCTGTGTTTGTGTGGATGTACAACCTTCCCCCCTGGTTGTGCATGAAGAGGAAGTACATTCACATGAGTATGCTAATTGAAGGGCCGAAACAACCAGGGAACGACATCAATCTGTATCTGGGGCTGCTGAAAGAGGAGCTAGACACGTTGTGGAAAACGCCAGCCAATACGTGGGACGCCGCAGAGAAATAATATTTCCCTATGAGAGCCGCACTACTCACGACGGTGCACGACTATCTCGGTTACGGATATCTCGCGGGGCAAGTGGTCCACGGATTTTCTGGATGCGTCAGGTGCATGGATGAGACAACATATCGCCAGCTAGATAGAGATCCAGGGTCTTTGAAAACTGTGTTCATGGGACATCGAAGGTGGCTTCGCGACGATGACCCATGGAGGAAACGCAAGGATCTGTTCGATGGTGAAACCGAACCCCGAAGATGGCCGCGTACGAGCAGTGAGGAAATAGACCAGTTGTTGAAAAATTGGAAAGATTGCCCACTGCCGGGAAAGAAGTAAAAGGCGCCAGAGCTGGGAAAGAAGCGAAAGGCGCCAGAGCCGCTGCTGAAGGTATGGAAAACGAGGTCTATTTTCAGGGACTTGCCATACTGGAAGATCCACCGTGTGCCTCACAGCCTTGATGTCATAGCTAGGGGCTTTCTGACCGAAGAGTGCATCTCCTACTGCACGAATTATCTAGGCATCGAGGACCCCGTTGGTCTGCTCGTCAATAGGCACCTCGGCAGGCTTGCTGGATGGGGTCACCGTGAGGGTCGCCGCGAAATGCATTTCGACTTGGAGGGTCAACTCGCCGACTTTGAAAGAGCAAACCTAGTCGCGCTACAACACATAGACGTGGTCGATCCTTGGGTGGTAGAGCATAAAACCTTTATTGAGAAGACGTACAATGACCAAGGCCAACAGAGGACGGACGGAGATATAATCGAAGAGCACAACTCATGTTTCACGCGTTGGTTCAAGCATAAGCTTCTGTCGTACCCTTTACATGAGGATTCTTCCGCGGAAGAACAACTCATATTCGCCTTGTCACAGGACGCCGAGCACAACCTGATGACGTATGAGGCGTACGATATCAACGGCTACACATTCTACACCGAGGACAAGGACATGAAGAGCGATGGTTATCAGAACTCCGGGGTAACAATGGAATCCTACACCGGTAACGACAAGGACAGATACTATCGAAGGATCGAGGAGATCTAGGAGTTGAGCTACGCTGGAGAGAAGGTCCCGATGTTCCGTGTTAGATGGGCCAAGAGCGTCATAAAAGAAGACCGGTATTTCACCACCATGGTTATACCCGAAGCCAAATCCAAGACCGCGGGCGCAAACGTCACCACAAAAAATGAGCCATGGGTACTGGCTTCCCAAGTGTACCAATGCTTCTTCATTACCGACCCGCCAAAGCCCAGTCGTGCCTGCACGCACAGATGGCAGCCAACCGAATAGGCAACGGAAGGACCGGCGCCCGAACGCGCTCCGCACCGTCAAGGAAGAATTTACTCAAGTGGACTCCAACGGGCATCCAATGGAGCCCAAACATATAGTCAAGGGGTACTCGGTTCATCTCGGGTGCATTCCTCGGAGCATCGTCTCGATCAACACCGAGAACCTTAGGCATAAGGACCGAGGAAATTTGCGCAACCTCCTCTTCACGAAGTTGCACGAACGATACAAGTTCCCCTCTGAATTTCAAATCACACGCCTCTCAGGGAATAAAGTGAATAGTGCCGCCCTCGCGAGGATGAGCATGGCCCTGTCTACTTGGAGAAGCGCGTGAAGAGAATGATTGAGAAAGGTGATAGTTATGAGAAGATCAAGGCGAAAAATCCTTCGATCAGCGAAGATGACTACAAGGAGTTCAAGATTAAGTGTGAGAGCGGTGCAACCTCCGAATCAAGTCATTGGGGGAAAGAAATGCGGGAGTTGAACTTAGGGGAACACAAACTCAGTCCCGACGGTTACAGAGTGGCGGAGCCTATATGGGACAAGGAGGACGCGGAGCGTGTCGAGCAAGGCCTACCGCCCCACTTCGAGAAATACAGCAGTGACAAGACGACCAGGAACTATGTCAGGGCTCGGTACAAGGAGGACTCGATAACAAAAGAGCTTACCACGGATCCGAAGACCAGGGCACTTGAGCTTTTTCTGGTGAAGGAGACTGAAAGCAGTAGCGCGGGGTCGTCTCAGAGCACCCTTGCTTGGGACAGCACTCTAAATAGGGCGTTGAATGTAATGAAAAACAAGGATAAGCTCAGTAAGCCGTCGTCAGCTGGTCGTGTGGCCGGCAAAGGCTTGTCCACAAAATGGTCGTCATACTATACCGCTAGTGGGCGAAAGGAGAAAAGGACCAGCTCGGAAAGCCAGTCGCGCGAGGTTCAAGAACTCAGGGCACAAGTGGCGCGGATTCTGTAGATTGTCCAAGAGCAAGTGCAACAACAACTGGGATCGACGCTCACCGGCATTATCCCTACCTTGATTCATGGGCTGACGACGTGGATTGCGGGTGGCCAATAGGGGCCGCCCCCGATTCCCAGCTTCACGGCCAACAACTCGCACAATGCGCAGGCGGCGCCATTGGTGTCTCCGGCAGCGGCGGTATTGGTGTCTCCGACGCCGACACAGCCGGCATTGGAGCTTAATGCACCCGGGTGTATGCCGGCCGGCACCTCGGCAGCAAGTGGCCCCTCTGTCAGTTGCACGCCCGCCGTTGGCGGTGCCTCGACATTAGCCGAGCTCGACGCCATCATCACGGTAACTAATTAAGCCTCTCGGCCGAGGACTTCATCTCCTTATGCCTTTGACTGGGCATCCCTGACGCCCTACATGTTTTCGCAGGGCGCCGCTGACGTTCCGTGCACTCTCCTGCACTTCGTGAACGACGAGTTGGTCGATGTCGCCAAGGGCAAAATCATTCAACCAGGCAACCCCGTGTTCCACGGTAAACCGATGCCACCCACCGTGTATAGGGTTCAATTGGTTCGGGTGCTGCCAGGCTGGGACAAGTTTTCACCTCCGATTTGACCCACCGGGGCCGACGAAGATGATCTAATGACCCTCAACGTCTGCCTAAGCTGGCCCCTGCTTTGGCCGAAGAGCTAGATTCGTTTGGTGGCGGGGGACACCACCCCAAAGACAACACCGCCAGTCGTGCCAGCGCCAAGCCATGGCAAGACCGCCGCAACGCTACCGGACATGTCGGACATCCCTATGGCACAGGATCCGAACATGCATATGGAACAGGATCTGGACGACGACGGCCGTACATTTAGCAACGTCGATAAGTACTTTGCCGAACATGGGTACGATGATGAATTCTACAGGCCTCTTTCTCAAGAACCCAACCCTACAAAAGACGACCGCGGTCTAGCTGGTACTGTGGAGAAACCCAATTGCAACAGGCGTCGTCTGGCGTTCAGTTCTGAGGAGATGCCTCCAGCTGCCGACTTCACCGAGCCTCAGATAGCCGAGGTGCCAAATATTATCAGCCCCAACACACTCAAGAAGGCGGTCTGTGAGCATAAATCGGTCCCATTATAACAGAAGAAGAAGGGACTGAAAAGAAAGAGTAACAAGGGTGCGAGCCAGTCGGCACCGAGTACGATTTGTGCTCAGGACGGGCCACCTTCACCTAAGGATATCTCGAGGAGGGTGCATGTGGCGGGTAGGCCGATGCTACCGACAAATATGCTCAATGCTGCAACCGGTGCTATGCGGAGTCTGCATGATAGTGTTCTTTCTTTGGAGAAGCGGCGTCTCAGAGAGAATGATGTGGCATACACGGTTTTCGTGGCCAAGGTGCCAGAGGGCAAAGGCTTTGTGGATGGTGCCATCAGGGGTACGATCGTCCTGTGGTTTGATGACATCTTTGCGATGTTTAACCTTCATCCGCTACACTACACCTTCGTTCGGCTGTTTTCGCTGAGTATGGAGATGCGGATCATTAGAGACAAGACCCCGAACATCGTGATAGTCGACCCTTTCTACATGCATGCCAAGAACTTGTGCATCGCTGGGGACCGGCATGTCGCGAGTTCTTACCACGAATGCGTCATTCTGGCAAACCCAGATAAGGATAACTTCCTTGTGCCTTACTTTCCCAAGTAAGTCATCCCCTAACTACCCTGTAACATATGATTTCTTAGATTTCGATCGTTCTTTTTTTTCTAACATTCCGTGTTCTGTGCAGTGACACACATTGCACACTCATCCTCTTAAGCCCGAAATATTCCATGGCCACGTATTTCGACCCGGACCATGACTCCAAGATAGACTACACAAATATCAAGAAAGTTCTTGATGATGTTCTCCCTGGCTACGCCAAATCTGGAGGCACCTTCACCACGGTACGACGCGCACGTGTTCGCCCACAATACAAAGTTCTCCTGCATCAAGCAGCCGCCTGGCAGTCAGAAGGATGCCTACTACGCCCTCCATCACATGCAGGCGATCATACTGGACCATCATCACCTTCTGCTACCAGATAATCTCAAAGATTGGGCCGCGAGCTTTTCGGCAATCCAGGACGCGGACATCAGACAAGAATTCTTTCGCATCCAGTCAGAGTTTGCGGAAATTATCCATCAAGATGTCCTTCGTACCTCGGGGCAGTTCTACATCAGATATCAACCATCCAACAGTGAGATAGACAAAACACTACAAATGCAGGCTGACAACGCCCACGATTTCATGACCATCACGACATACGGCGGCTTCATCCACGCTCCGGTCCCATGAGTCGAGTCGAAAGTAGTGATGCTATGTGTAGTTCTAAAACATTGATTGGCTCATGTTGTAATTAAAATTTAATGAACTTGTATGTCTCTTTGGTTTGGACAGTCATTCAACTTAGATGTAATTGATGCTATTTATTAGTAGGACCATGAATTGTGCTATTAATGTCTTGCTTTTCTCTTCCAATCCTTTTGTTGCATACTTATATATTGCCTATGTATTATCTGTTGTTTGGCTTGTGCATAGAGATGCCGTCGTATGTCGTGTACAAGGGTAAGGTTCCCGGAGTCTACGACGACTGGGAGGAGTGTCAGAGACAGGTTCACCGTTTCAGCGGTAACAGTTACAAAGGGTACACCACTAGGGCGGAGGCGGAATCTAGATACGCCCGCTATCTAGCGGGAGAGAGGAGGGAGCGTTGGAGGAACCGGATGAAGACCAGTTTCATCATGATGATGCTCATCGTGATGATCGCACTCTCTTCTATGTGATGGTAGTTTAGATGATCGATATTGACTTGTAATGTGAAGACAAACTCGCCACTCGTGGTCTCGAGACTTGTAATGTTCTATCTTTGTTCGGTCTTTTGAATTCGGAGACTAATATGTTGAATTGTATTCGGAGACTAATCTTCTATTATATTCGATGAAGCTGCTGTTGATGTGTGGTCTTGTCTAAATTCTGTTCAATAATATATTTTGTAACCTGTGAAAATATCAGAAATGAAAAAAAATCCCTAATATTCATACTAGTGGCGCACCACACAAGACACTAATGGCGCACTGTGATAATCACACTAATGGCGCATCACCCAGTGGTGCGCCATTAGTATGCCAAAGCACATGGGTACATATGGACCCGTGGGAGGCATTCTAATGGCGCACTCTGGGCTATACTAATGGCGCACTACGTGGTGCACCATTAGAACACCAGATACTAATGGCGCACCAGTGGTGCACCATTAGAATTTAATTCTAATGGCGTGATGCTAGTGGCACACCAGTAGTGTGCCATTAGTAGGCAAAACTGGTGCGCCACTAGCAAGCCTTTTCCTAGTAGTGATCCTCTGGAGCCCTCCCTGAGGGAGTCCTGGATTAGGGGGTCCTCGGACAGCCGGACTATATACTTTGGTCGGACTATTGGACTATGAAGATACAAGATTGAAGACTTAGTCCCATGTCCGGATGGGACTCTCCTTTGTGTGGAAGGCAAGCTTGGCAATTCGGATATGTAGATCTCCTTCTCTGTAACCGACTCTACGTAACCCTATCCCCCTCTGGTGTCTATATAAACCTGAGGGTTTAGTCTGTAGGATGACAACAATCATAATCATAAGCTAGCTTCTAGGGTTTAGCATCTACAATCTTGTAGTAGATCAACTCTTGTAATACTCATATCATCAAGATCAATCAAGCAGGAAGTAGGGTATTACCTCCATCGAGAGGGCCCGAACCTGGGTAAACATTGTGTCCCCCGCCTCCTATTACCGTTAGCCTTAGACGCACAGTTCGAGACCCCCTACCCGAGATCCGCTGGTTTTTACACTGACATTGGTGCTTTCATTGAGGGTTCCACTGTGCCGTCACAATAAGGCTTGATGGCTCCTCCAATCATCTGCAACGATGCAATCCAGGGTGAGGTTCTCCTCCTCAGGCAGATCTTCGTATTTGGCAGCTTCGTACTGCAGGCCAACCCGCTTGGCCATTTGGAGTAGATCGATAGCTACGCCCCTGCCATCAGGTCAGGTTTGAAAGCTTGAACTACACTACCGACATCCGTGGAGACTTGATCTTCAACGGATTCAAGCCCATGACAGGCGCATCGCACAGTCACGATGAGCATGACTTAGATCTGCCATCAGACGGTGTTCAGGAGAACGCACCTACAGCTGCCCCGGCCTTAGATCCGGAGCAGATCGCGCCATCCGAGGATGGGTGGGTAGACCCCGCCACGGAGGCCGTACACTCATCGGTGCTAGAGCCGAACACAAACTTCACCTCCAAATAAATATGTGTCATCAGACCCTCAGACTCGTCTCTGGTCATGGGTTCCGAACCACGTGCATCCATGCCCATCGACTCTGATTGGGAGCCGATCATGGAGTTTACCTCCGCTGATATCTTTCAGCACTCACCCTTGGGCGACATGCTAAATTCACTGAAATCTCTCTCTCTGTCAGGAGACTCTTGGCCAAACTATGTCCGGCTTGAGTGGGAAGCGGACGACGAAGGAATTCGTTCCCCACCCACCACCCACTTAATAGCCACTGTCGATGACCTAACCGACATGCTTGATTTTGACTCCAAAGACATCGACGGTATGGACGACGATGCTGGAGAGGAACAGGAACCACCGCCCACAAGGCGCTTGACAGCCACCTCATCATATGATATATATATATATATATGGTGGACACCCCCAAAGAAAGCAAGGGCGATGAGGCAATGGAGGATAATCCTCTTGAGAAGCAATCTAAGCACCGACATCATCGGCGCCGCTCTAAGCCCCGCCAAAGCAAAAATAGCGATACCGGCACAAGAGACGATAGCAATCTGAATGGTGCTGAAGACGAAAACAATCCCGCCCAGCCAGGCTTCGTGCAGGCCGAGCGGGAGGATGGGAAAGCTAGCCCCAAGGAACAGGCAACGGATGGAGAATCAAGGGATGACAATTACATGCCCCTCTCCGAAGATGAAGTGAGCCTTGGCGACGAAGAATTCATCGTCCCTGAAGATCCCGTCGAGCAGGAGCGCTTCAAGCGCCGGCTTATAGCCACTACAAAAAGCCTGAAGAAAATGCAGCAGCAGCTCCAAGCTGATCAAGATCTTCTAACTGATAGATGGACTGAGGTCCTAGCAGCCGAGGAATACAGACTCAAGCGCCCAACCAAAAGCTACCCAAAGCGCAGGTTGCTACCTCAACTCGAGGAAGAGGCATTAAAGCCTACACTACCAGCGCAGGATGCGGCTGACCGACCACCTCGTGGCCGAGACAAAGCGGCGTATCAGCCCGAACACCAGCCCGCACCCCGTCGCCAATCAAACAAAAACACTAAGGCCCGGGGCTACACGCATGACCTGCAAGACGTATTGGAAAACAAAGCAGGACGGTCAGATTGATCTACGGATCACGGGGGCGTGCCCCAATGCGTGACGATGACCGTCATGCCGGATATACAAAAAACAAGTCCGGCCGGGTGGAATACAACCGACCAGACTCATTTGAGCTGCGTCGTGATGTACCCCGGCATAGAGGCGCCGCACACCCCCTATGCTTCACTGACGAAGTAATGGATCGTGAATTCCCAAAAGGGTTTAAACCCGTGAACATTTAATCATATGATGGTACAACAGACCCCGCGGTATGGATTGAAGATTTCCTTCTCCACATTCACATGGCCCGCAGCAATGATCTACATGCCATAAAGTACCTCCCAGTAAAGCTCAAAGGACCGGCTCGGCATTGGCTGAACAGTCTGCCGGCAAACTCCATTGGCAGTTGGGAGAACCTAGAAGACGCATTCCTTGACAACTTCCAGGATACTTATGTGCGACCACCAGATGCTGATGACTTAAGTTACATAACCAAGCTGCCCGGAGAGTCAGCCAGGAAACTCTGGACTCGGTTCCTAACTAAAAAGAACCAAATTGTCGAATGTCCGGATGCCGAAGCCCTAGCGGCCTTTAAGCATAACATCTGCGATGAGTGGCTCGCCCGACACCTCGGCCAAGAGAAGCCGAACTCCATGGCATCCCTAACGACACTCATGACCCGCTTTTTTGCGGGCGAGGACAGCTGGCTGGATCGTAGCAACAGCACATTCAGAAATCCTAGCACTTCAGATGCCAGAGATAGCAACGGCAAGCCACGACTCAACATACATAAGCGTCGCAACAATGGAGACAACGCCGAGGACACGACAGTCAATGCTAGATTCAGTGGCTCTAAGTCCGGTCAGCGGAAAAAGCCATTCAAAATAAACAATCTGGGCCCGTCCAGTCTGGACCGCATACTCGATCGCTCGTGTCAAATTCACGGCACCACCGATAAACCAGCCAACCACACCAACAGAGAATGCTGGGTGTTCAAATAGGCCGGCAAGTTGAATGCCGAAAACAAGGAAAAGGGGTTGTATAGCGATGACGACGAGGGGCCCCGGCCGCCGAACACAGGAGGGCAGAAGAAATTTCCTCCCCATGTGAAAATGGTGAACATGATATACGCAAGCCATATCCCCAAGCAGGAACGGAAGCGTGCACTAAGGGACGTCTATGCGATGGAGCCAGTCGCCCCAAAATTCAACCCATGGTCTTCTAGTCTGATCACTTTCGATTGCGGGGACCATCCCACCAAGATCCGTCATGGCGGTTCGGCCGCATTGGTCCTCGACCCCATCATTGACAGATTCCACCTCACATGAGTCCTTATGGACGGTGGTAGTAGCCTGAACCTGCTCTATCAGGATACAGTGTGCAAAATGGGCATCGACCCTCAAGGATCAAACCCACAAAAACCACCTTTAAAGTGTCATACCAGGTGTAGAGGCCTGTTGCACAGGCTCAATCACACTGGAAGTAGTCTTCGGATCTCCAGACAACTTCCGAAGCGAGGAGTTAATCTTCGTTATCGTCCCTTTCCGCAGTGGCTACCACGCACTGCTCGGACGAACCGCATTTTCCAGATTCAATGCGGTACCGCATTATGCATACCTCAAGTTCAAAATGCCAGGGCCTCGCGGGGTTATAACAGTTAATGGAAACAGAGAGCGCTCGCTCCGTACGGAGGAGCACACTGCCGCCCTCGCAGCAGAAGTACAGAGCAGCCTTCTTAGGCAGACCACCAATTCGGCAATAAAGCCCCCAGACACTGTCAAGAGAGTCCGGAGTACCCTCCAACAGGATCGTCTGGCACGTCCAGAGCTTGCCTAGAAATTCGGCCTCCGCCCTAGTCCCAGTCAAGCGGAGAAATTCGTTCCACGCGTACATAATTATGCACTTAAAATACCATGGGCATAGGTGGAGGCAGAACTATAATGAGGTCCACAAGGTGGCTCAACCGCCCCAGGACCCGTATACCTTCATCATTTTCTTTCTTTCAGGACCCTATTCTCTGGAAGCTCTTTCGGATAGCTTGATTATCGGACCCATCACGGGAAGGAAACACCAAGGATGCAAGAAGCTTTGACGTATAAGGGAATACCCAGGTGGTCTCTGATAACGATTGTTTATACCTGTTTTACATACCCACACGTAGGTTACCCTTGGCTAGGACATGTCAAATAGTCCTATTTTTCTTATCGCACTAATTGTATACGTACGCTTTGACGTACTATTTAAATAAACAATGGAAAATAGTATGCATCATCAGCTTATTATTACATTCCTTTATCTTTTTCCCTTGACTGCTTATTTATTACAAATTGCACCCGTACACTTTGGTACGTTCAGCTCGCCAGGGGCTTCAGTGTACCCCATAACACGACAAGAAAAGTCCGAACACTTTCGACAGTGCGGCACCCCGAACTTATAGCATTATGTGCATCAGCTCCGAATCATGTCTTGGGTCAATAGTTGGGTTTGCCCGGCTCCCATGTTTTGGTGCCTTACGTTCTGCTATATCAGCTAAGGTAGCACGGGGAGAACTACTGCGATTGTGTCCTTGTTCTTCCGGACGAGCACCTCAGTAGAGAAAGCCGAAAACTGACTGTCATGATGTGGAGAGAGCTGGTCGCTATTCGAGAGGTCTCAAATCTTTAAAGATTTTTTTTCCGCTTCAGGCGAGGAATCGGCCTTGTCCGATTTAGGCGTGCATAGCGCCCCAAGTTCAGCCTTCCGAATACTAGGGGCTTCACCAAAATTTAAAATTGTAGATTTATATGGCTAAGTGAGAGTGATAAAGCTGTATGGTCCGATTGCCTTGTTTACTGCGCTAAACACCTCCTTAAAGGACCAAAAATTTGGATAAAGAGTGTTTAGATTTATCCCGAACACCCCAGTACTAGCTACATGGGGGCAGAAGCCGACGACTGGCCAACTCTCAGATTTTATAAACGGCCGCACACAAGATAATATTTTAAATCAACAAGCGTTATATAGCGCACATGAACTCGTTTTCATATCACATGATCACATGAGTACATTCATTCAAATATTACATCCTTAGCACATTCCTCCGCCACAAGGCGAGCACCCTTCAGGACACTGTCATAATACTTTTCGGGGTGGCGATGCTCCTTGCCCTCCGGCGGCCCCTCTGTCACCAGCTTCTCGGCATCCATCTTCTCCCAGTGCACTTTCGCGCGGGCGAAGGCCCTACGCGCACATTCAATGCAGACTGACCGCTTAATGGCTTCAAGCCGCGGACGAGCATTCACAAGACGCTTTACCAGGCCGAAGTAGCTGTTGGGCAGGGGCTCCCCAGGCCACATCCGGACTAAGAGATCCTTCATGGCCAGTTCGATCGCCTTGTGAAGTTCGACCAGTTGCTTCAGCTGGTCGCTCAAGGGCATCGGGTGTTCGGCCCCAATACGCTGGGACCAGAACAACTTCTCCGTCGAGCTCCCTTCCTCAGCTCGGTAAAACTCAGTGGCATCAGAGATGCTGCATGGCAGATCTGCGAATGCTCCTGGAGAGCTCCAACTTCGGGTAAGTAAAAAGAAAGTCTCCCTCGCATGCTTGCTTTGCATACTGAATGCCTTACCCGCCGCAATCTTCTTGTCCGCTTGAACCTCTTGGAGGGCCTTTTGGACTTCGGCTTTGGCATCCTGTGCGCTCTGGCGGACCTTCGCAAGCTCGGACTCTTGCCTCTTAGAGTCACGCTCCAAGGACTCGTATTTTTTGATGAAGTCCTGGAGCTCTTGCTGGACCTCGTCAACCGGGGCCTCTTGTTTCTCGTGCTCGGTGCGCTCCTTGGCCTCTTTGTCTTCGGCCTCAGACAGCGCCTTCTTAAGGGCTGCCACTTCGGTCGTGGCCCCTATCAAAATTCATGACGCTTCTATTAGCATCAACAACTTTTCCTTTATATGACATACAGAAGGGGCATCGTGTACCTCTGTTTTCCTCTAGCTGCCTCTTCATGAGGCCGAGCTCTTCCTCGTTCCGCTCTAGGTCCCGCTTCAGTCCGGAGACCTATGCAGTATGAGCGACAGCGGCCAGCAGTGATGCCTGCTTATTCACATAAGACATGTTCTGCTTAGACTCCTGTGAATGTTTTTTGATCCTCTGTTTGGCCTTTCTTTCCGAACACCAAATAGAGCATCAGGGGCTACTGTCTATGCGGTGATATTTTCTCCAAATTTGATTACTTACCTCAAAGCCTGTTAGGAGGCTGGTGCAGGCTTTGGTCAGTCTGCTTTTGGCGGACCAAACCTTCTCGATCACCGCTCTCATGATGGTGCGGTGCTCTTCGTCAATGGAAGCTTCATGAAGCGCTTCCAGCAAGTTGTCTGATGCCTCTGGGTGGACAGAGGTCATCGGCACAAGCGGCTCGCCCTCCATAGTAAGGGGCTCCCTACCTGAATCCGGGACCACTGGAGGTTCCGGCGCAGTATCCGGCTGGGGGCCAGACTTGCTGCAGGCCCCGTCATCAGAATCCATGGGGGTCTTCTCCCCATGTGCTCGGCATCTGGGATTTTTCCTTGGGGCGTCTCCAGAACTGTTTCCCCCTGGTCCGGTATCCTCTGAGACAACACCTCGATGTCGTCCGCGGGCCGAAGGCTAGTGGCCGTCGGGAGTGAATCATTGTTCATCGCCGACTAGCTCAAAGACCCATCCGAGGAGGATACGTCGATGTGGGCTTTGGACGGACTGCACGATCATATTTAACATAATAAGAAGCAATGAAGCTAAACATACCGGAAGCATTATAGTGTCCGGATACTTACGACTTCGCCAGGGGCTTGTCCCTGGGCAGCCACTCCTCGTCGCTGTAGGCGGCTGCGGTGGAGTGGTCCGGAGGGAGGGTCCTTCCTTTCTTGGACCCTTCAGCCGCCCCAGACGGAGCGACCTTCCTTCCCCCCCCTGTTCCTCCTCCTTTTTGTTGGAGGAGCGCGCCTTGGTGTCTTCAGACGATGAGTCCGGCACAACCTTGCGCCGGAGACATTTCCTGGTCCCCGTGGCCTTCTTCTTGGCCTTCTTCTCCGGCACCTCGTAGGGCACCGGAAACAGCACCACCGTTAAAGGAGCTGTTGCTGGATCTTCAGGTAGTGGAGCTGGACAGTTAACTTGCTCCGCTACCTCCACCCAGTCCTGTTGAGTTGGCGCGGAGGCTTAGGTTGCTCCCGCAAATATACTGGGAAAAGAAATATCATGCAAAATATAAAGAGCTTACCGGATTGGCGGGGCGCTTTGGCGATGAGTCCGCGATCCTCGGTTATGGGAGGAGGTACCTCGGCGGCCTTGAACAACACCTTCCAGGCATCTTTGTGCGACGTATCGAAGAGCTCTCGCAGCGTCTGATGTTTGGCCAGGTCGAACTCCCACATATTGAAAGCCCGTCTTTGACACGGAAGGATCCGGCGGAAGAGCATGACCTGGACCACGTTGACCAGCTTGATTTTTTTGCTTATCATGTTTTCGATACAGGTCTGGAGTCCGGTCAGCTCCACCGATGAGCCCAGGCTTAGCCCTTCTCTTTCCAGGAAGTGAGCCGCATGGGAATGCCGGATCGAAATTCGGGGGCCATCGCCCAGTTGGTGTCGCGCGGCTCGGTGATGTAGAACTATCCCGATTGCCACGCCTTCACGGTCTCCACATAGGAGCCCTCGAGCCAGGTAACGTTGGGCATCTTGCCAGGGCCGGTCCTGAGATTTTCGGGGCCCGGGGCGAAACAAAAACTCGGGGCCCTCTAATATAACAACAATAATCAGGGTTACCAATGAAGTTTTCTATCAGATAAGGTTACATGTATTACCTTAAAAATTTCTTCTAATTCTCAATGCTAAGTATCTTATGACAGGGTTGATGTCAGTTTCATACATTAATTTCTTTATGAACTACCTGTATTACTCTTGAAAATTTTGTAAATAGCTTATCTCCGTGATTGTATCATAGTTAGTGGTAAAGCTAGAAACAAAACATGACTGACTTATAGCATGCGAAAAGTTCTCTAAATGCAACAAAAATGTTATAATATAAATTGTATATTTGGCACTAACATACTTATTATATAGTCCACTAGAGAACCAAAAATAGCCAGGGTTTAAGGTATGAAGGCAAATTCATAAATAAATAGTATACCCGGATCTCGTTGAGTCCTCTCAATGGTTTTAGGTGATTTGATTATGCAATCATTGTAACCGTGAAGCACGGCAAAATGATGTTCTCTTCATTCTTTCTAAAGATGACTCCCTTAATGCAACAAGGGGACGCTTTGGCACAACTACCATCCAAGATAATGACTGAATCATTAGAATACTAGTCATCTTGGTACATGTGCATTCATCCCAGGGTAGGAAAATTAGAAAACAACAAACCTCTTCCGGGTAGATGGTGGCATGATCGACGGAAGCATGTACAGGCTGCAGACAAGAGGAGCAGTTGATTGTCGATTATAGCAGTGGATCGCAAACTGAGGGATGTCGGACGGGGGCATGTACTCGTGTGATTACAGCAGGTCAATCGATGACCTTCATTGTGCGCGGGCACCATGTGAGATTGTTGGCGGTGTGCGATAGGAACCTTGGATTAGGGCTTTTGGAAAATAGGGACCGAGGAGATTAGACGATCTTTACATTCCCTACTTACAACTATGAGCGCAGTATACACGGAGATACAGATACGATCTCGGTTGTGCGCTCGTGCGTCTAACTCTCAGGACAATCGATCGATCGATCGATCGGCTGTGCCTCGCGGCCTCGCCTGTACGAAGCTCATGGCCTGGCATGCGTACTTGTTTGGGAGGGGTCCCCTCGATGTCAGGGGCCTGGGGCCGCCGCCCCCCAGCCCCCCCTCAGGGCCGGCCCTGCATCTTGCCCACCATGGCGCTTCCACACTCTGCTTTCTGGCCGACCACCACCTTTGGCTTCACGTTGAAGGTCTTTAGCCATAGGCCAAAGTGGGGCGTAACGCGGAGGAAGGCCTCGCACACGATGATAAACATCGAGATGTTGATGATGAAATTGGGGGCCAGATCATGGAAGTCCAGCCCGTAGTAAAGCATGAGCCCGCGGACAAACGGGTGGAGGGGGAATCCCAGTCCGCAGAAAAAGTGGGAGAGAAACACTACCCTCTCCTGGGGCTCCGGGGTAGGGATGATCTGCCCTTCGGTAGGGAGCCGGTGCGCGATGTCTGCGGCTAGCACTACAAAAAAAGACACATCCGTGACATTTTGGGCCGAACGAAAATTTTTCTGTCATACATATGACACTTCTATGACGATAATTGTGACAAAACCCGGTATCATCATAGATGTGGTGGGATCCTACTTCTATGACAAAAAATCATGACAGAAAATGGGCTTTTCGTCCTGGGCAGGCCGGAGACGCAGCTGCATGACATTCTTTGGGCCGTCCATGACGGAAAAAAATGTGGTAGAAGCGAGGGGGAGGAAAATTTCGGGGATTGGCCGGTTACGGTGGGAGGTCGGGGGCGGAGCAATGCGCGTTTCTCTTGTACGTACGCGCGTGTGTGCGAGGCGTTGGCTCTAACTGAAGCCGAGCGAGGCGTTGGGCTCTAACTGAACCCGAGCTATTGCACTGCAGGCTACGCGTTACTGAACCCGAGTGATCGATTGATGGCTGTTAACTGAACCCGTTGGAGCGATTCCTTCGCTACTGCTGCTAACTGAAGCCGATCGATGCTGCCTCTGGGATGAACAGTGAGCGTTGCGGGGGGGTGGATGAACAGTGAGCGGTGGCGTTGCCTCTGGATGAACAGGAACCCGTGGTGTGGAGGGCCCGTGGAGGGGTGGTTGAACAGGACCCCGTGGTGTGGAGGGCTGGAAGAACAGTAGACGGTGGAGGGGTGCCCGGGGAGGGGTGGTTGAACAGTAGCCGGTGGAGTAGCGCGTGGTGGAGGCTGGATGAACAGGAGCTCGTGGAGGCTGGAGGAGGTCGACGGTAGCCCATGGAGGCTGGAGGAGGTCGACAGTGGAGATGAACAGTATCCTGTGGAGTCCCATTTTGCGGTACACCACACCCCTCCCCCCCCCCCCCGTTTAGACCGTAGCACTCCAACACAAGCTCGTTTTGTCCGTTTTGCGGTACGCCACACCCCTCCCGATCAACAGGACCCCCGTTTCGACCGTAGGAGGTCCGTTTCCTCCGTTTTGCGGTACGCCAGGCCCCTCCCGATCAATAGGACCCTGTTTCGAACATGGCCGGTCGAACACAAGGCCGTTTCCTTTGTTGTGCGGTACGCCAGGCCTCGTTTCCATCGCCTGTTCCGTCCAAGCCCTCCCGATGAACACGACCACGCATTCCGTTCCGACCCAGCCGGTTGGCTCCCCATGAACACGACGATGACGTTGTTTCTCCGTTCCGACCCAGCCATGTACGTATGCGCGATAGGCGTTAGAGACCCTGCCCGTATGTACGTACCTGGCCGTATTTTCTTTCTTGCACCCTCGCCGCTGTACGTATGTGTACATGCTACGTGCGCGCCTCTACTACGACACGTGCGCGCCTCTACATCCACCAGTATATATGTACGTACATGTTCGCGACCAGAATGACAATGGTACGTACGCTTCGACCAGCTGGGTCCCGACTGTCAGGCACTTCCTTGCCTGCGAAGATGTAGCTGGTGGGTCCCAGCAGTGAGGGGGGCGAATCGTTTTTTTTTGCCCGGACGCACTTCCGTGCGTGTGAAGATGTAGCTGGTGGGTCCCAGCAGTCAGGGGGGATAATCATTTTTTTTGCCTGGACGCACTTCCTTGCATGCGAAGATGTTGCTGGTGGGTCCCAGCAGTCAGGGGGGAGACTCGGTTTTTTTTGCCCGGGCGCACTTCCTTGCGTGCAAAGGTGCAGCTGGTGAGTCCGAGCAGTTAGGGGGGGAAACGTTTTTTTCGCGAAATACTATGCCCCGTCCGGTGGGTCCCCGTTGTCAGGTGGAGGAATAATTATTTTCCACGTAATAAGGAGGCAGTTCCTTGCTGCGACAGTGGACCCAGCTGTCAGCCTCTCCACATACAGTCCACGTCCGATGGAAGTTGTTCCTTGACCACTTTGACCACGCCGTGCCGAGAGCACCAGGGCGGTGGACGATGGCGAGGCCTAGGAAGGGGACGACGGGGAGCCGGGGAAGACGCGGCAGTGGAAGCCCGCGCGGAGAAGAGTACGAGGGTTCACTAGTTCGGCTGCGGTGTGAGGCTACCGTCGCCGCAGGGCCTGGCCAGCGGTGGAAATAGTAGGGGGCGGTGAGGCCTCCGCGGCAGCACATCCGGCCACAGGAAGCAGGAGCATGCGGCACGACCGGCGCTGCTTTGGGCGGCTGGAGCAAGAAGACCAGAGGTTGAAGAAGCACTACGGTCGTTGGATGGACATCATACGGTCACTGGAGCTAGAATCGTTTATATTGACTAAGTTGACAAAGCCCTTCGTCCCCGTCAACTTAGTAGGCCCACAAGTCATCCTCCCACCAAGGTGGGTCCCAGCTAGCAGGGAGGTATTCATTTTTTTGTGCATAATAAGGAGGGACTTCCGGTGGGTCCGAGCTGACAATAGGGGGAACATTTTTTCACGAAATACGGTGACCCGTCGGGTGGGTCCCAGCAGTCAGGGGCAAACGTTTTTTTCGCAAAATACTGGTGGCCCTTCCGGTGGGTCCCTGCTGTCAGGTGGAGGAATAATTATTTTTCGCATAATAAGGAGGCACTTCCTTGCGGCTGCCGTGGACCCAGCTGTCAGCCTCTTCACGTACAGTATTCTTCTGATAGAATTCGGTTGTTGACCACATTGACCACGCCGCGCCGAGAGCACCACGGCGGTGGACGACGGCGAGGCCTAGAAAGGGGACGACGCGGAGCCGGGGAAGATGCGGTAGTGGATGCCCATGCGGAGAGGAGTACAAGGGTTCACTGGTTCGGCTGCGCTACCGTCGCCGCAGAATAACAGGGGGTGTGGGTGAGTGGAGTGGAGGGATGGCCTGGCTAGCGGTGGGAGTAGTATGGAAGTGGTGAGGCCTCCGTGGCAGCACAGCCGGCCACGGGAGGCAGGAGCAGGCGGCACGACCGGCGCTGCTTTGGGAGGCTGGAGCAAGAAGACTAGAGGTTGAAGAAGCACTACGGCCGTTGGATGGACATCGTACGGTCACTAGAGCTAGAATCGTTTATATTGACTAAGTTGACAAGGCCCTCCGTCCCCGTCAACTTAGTAGGCCCACAAGTCAGCTTCCCACCAAGGTGAGTCCCAGCTAGCAGGGGGAGTATTCATTTTTTTGATCATAATAACGAGGCACTTCCAGTGGGTCCGAGCTGACAGCGGGGGGAACGTTTTTTTCGCGAAATACGGTGGCCCGTCCGGTGGGTACCAGCAGTCAGGGGGGAAACATTTTTTTCGTGAAATAAGGTGGCCCATCCGGCGGGTCCCTGCTGTCAGGTGGAGGAATAATTATTTTGCGCGTAATAAGGAGGCACTTCCTTGCGGCCGCCGTGGACCCAGCTGTCAGCCTCTCCATGTACAGTACTCTTCCGATGGAAGTCGGTCGTTGACCACGTTGACCATGCCGCGCCGAGAGCACCAGGGCGGTGGATGATGGCGACGCCTAGGAAGGGGACGACGCGGAGCCAGGGAAGATGCAGCAGTGGAAGCCCGTGCGGAGAGGAGTATGAGGGTTCACTTGTTCGACTGCGGTGTGAGGTTGCCGTCGCCGCAGAATAACAGGGGGTGTGGGTGAGTGGAGGGATGGCCTGGCCAGTGGTGGGAGTAGTATGGGGGCACTGAGGCCTCCGCGGCAGCACAGCCGGCCACGGGAGGCAGGAGCAGGCGGCACGACCGACGCTGCTTTGGGCGGCTGGACCAAGAAGACCAGAGGTTGAAGAAGCACTATGGCCGTTGGATGGACATCGTACGATCACTGAAGCTAGAATCGTTTATATTGACTAAGTTGACAAAGCCTTTTGTACACTCCAACTTAGTAGGCCCACAGGTCAGCCTCCGAAACGGTGCGCCCCAAATGTCAGGGGGAGGAATCATTTTTGGGGCGACCGAAGCTAAGAATATCCGAGATTGAAGAAGAAGAACAACATCCGTTGGATAGACATCCAATGGCCACTGCTGCTAGAACCGTGTGTTGACTATAATAAGTTGACAAAGCCTTGCATACGCATCAACTTATTTTTTTTAGGGGATGCGTCACTTAGTAGGCCCACAAGTGTGTGGCAGAGAACTTATAGCCCATTTGCGTTTTGTAAGAATGTACAGCCCATTTTTGAATTCTAATGGAATTTACAACAGCCCATTTACAGTTTGTTAAAAGTACAGCCCATTTTCTAGCTAGGACAACGATTAATAATTTCAACCAACTGTTGAAGACAGAATTCAATAAAATTTCCCACATTTTGATGGGATCCAAAATATTTTTATCCTGAAATTTCTATTCAGATTAAATATAAATTTGTATTACGTAAAAATCCAACTAAACATTGCATGCGCAACAATGAAAATTTAAGATTTGCAAAATCCATAAATAATATTTTATAAACTAATTTCGTGTTTGGTGCATTTTTTTATAGTTACTGCCCAGTTTTTATAATTACATCCCATTTATTATTTTTAAAGCCCATTTTCCTGTTAAGCCTAATGCATCCCTCCTAGGAAAGATTTGCAACACAGCGGGGCGGAGAATAACAAGTTGACCTTGCCTGGGTATTCCTCAAAAAGACGTATAGCTGGGCTAGCCATTTTCATCTTGAAAAAAGTAGTATCTAGGCTGGATATCTGGCCTAGGCTAGATGGGCCATAGCCCGCCCAGTTAATACCCCGCTCTCCTCTGAACAACAACGAAATCATCGCCAAGAAAAACTCTACAGTGCTCACGCCTCAAAAACACAAATACTGCTCGAGCTACTTGGCCCCAGCTATCGGCCGCACCTTGTGCAATTCTCTCGTTTATATTGACTACATAGGTTGACAATGGTGTGGGGACGTGATGTCAGGAAACCGGGAGAAAGCAAAAAAATATAGTTGTACATAATAAGGAGGCACTTGCGTACATACGGCTATGGCCCTAGTGGGTCCCTAGTGTCATCCAGTCAAAATAAAGTCATCTCCTGAATCGTCATATTTGTTGACCATGTTAACAATGCTCGGCGCCACGGAGAGCGCAACAACTCGAAGGACAACAGAGAGGGCCTCGCGGGCCCTACGGAGGTCTGATACAGCGCCCGCTGCTCATTCAGGAAGCCAGGATCATCGGACACCTATGAGCACCTTTGAGAAACTGAGACGGCATGCAACGGTAAGGCCGCGCTTGGGAGCTCTGGTTTATTTCAAACCTGTATTAACATACAAGTGTAATTTACTCGTCATCGGAAGGCCCGAGGTCTGTGCGTAAAACCGGCGGGTTACGCGTGTAATTTGAGAGACCAGTGTATATTTTACGAGCATTGCTATATGGATGACATTACCAGACGATACATGCACGACGTGCATATCATGCCATCCATGGGCAAGACTGAAACAGCAGCTAACTGCTGGATTAGCAATCATCCGAGTGTCGTTCGGCGTTTTTATTGTGTGTGAAGCACTTCTGATATTTTACTAGTCGAAATTGACCAACCAAGCGCCTTCGCCCGAGACCATCTGCTTTAATTTACAAGCGTCAGTTTTACAAGCGGTTTTGGTTGGAAAATGACGATCCAATCACGGCCTAATATCATGAGTTGGTCGGAAGATCATATGATTTCACGTCTAACCTACCCGACATGTCGTATAGGCTATGAATGAAACTTCAGACGATGAACTTCTTACGCACGGAAACAACAGAAGAGGGTGATCTTCTTAACAAGCAAATCACTGGCATTAGATTGACATGCAAAACAATACGAAGCATTATTCTCACGAGGCACGGTGAACAGCTCGTGATGCCGCATGCCACAACATTCCAAGCTCAACTTTGCAATCAAACACAAGGCCTGGAATTACATAGACAGTATTCAGAACAAACTCTTAACACAAGAATATCTCAGCAGAGTAACTATTTACTTCTAAACTGAACACAGGAATAGGAAAAAACACTCGACGCTGCTCACAGCAAGGGCGTCCCACTCAAAAATATCAAATGCATGTCTTCTGGCTAACATCAATGAGCAAATTTTGACAAGGTTTTCCAATTCCAATATATTAAACTAACGTCTTCTTGCTAACATCAATGAGCAAATTTTGACAAGGTTTTACAATTCCAAAATATTAAACTAACGTCTTCTTGCTAACATCAATGATTAAACTTTGACAAGCTTTTCCCATTCAAAATATGTAAT
Source organism: Triticum aestivum (assembly GCF_018294505.1). Taxonomy (NCBI): domain Eukaryota; kingdom Viridiplantae; phylum Streptophyta; class Magnoliopsida; order Poales; family Poaceae; genus Triticum; species Triticum aestivum. Next base: position 615,449,818 of record NC_057810.1, on the reverse strand, counting down.
GCCTATGATCGTGTCCCGTCTTAGCTTCTTGTACTTGTTTGGGCACTTTTTTCCCAGGGCACTCCATGTGTTGTTAAATTGCCAATGGTCTCTGCAGACTAGTCATGTCACTGGTGTCTAATAATACTCTGTAAAGCTTCTCGGTCATTCCTTCTGTAATGTACCGCATCCAGTGATTGCTTCTTTCTGCAAAGTGGAACGACCAACTGGACCCGGTAACGCAGCAGTTTGCCTTGGACACATTGGCTCCTTTTGTGCAGTTCAACTAAAATTGAAGTCGGAATAAAACCGAGCTTTAATTTTGATATCCCTGTAAGCAACAATAGGTATAAGGGAAACAATTACTGAGAATTAATGGTTGATGACTTGCATTAATGGGATACAAAGTAGGAGAGGAGCAATTCTCCATCAGTGTGATTCATTCATATTGACTCAGACATTATCTTAACAATGCCTTGGTTCAACATGTATAAAGAACGACAAAGCAGAAAAGTACCATTCCTAAAACAATGCAACTGATTCATTTTTAAAGAGACATTATCTTAACAATACCTTGGTTAAACATGTAGAAAGAACTACAAAGCAGGATAGTACCATTCCTAACAAGTGTTGCAGTTTTGAACTAAGATTCAATAGTTAATTAATTCTGAGAGTGGCATTGCTTAATTTTACTAGCGGCATTAGATTAACGAAAAGCATAAACAGTTCCAGGGTAGAGTGGGCGCAACAACAATATGTGCTTCCATCTACTTATAAAGGGGGTGATGCAGAGTTTGTTGTAACAAAGCAACAAGCATCATGTCTGGGTTGGTCCCATTTTTGTTCACTACTTAATGGGTAAAGATAGCAATACAATAGCTTCAATTCAACATTTATTTAAAACATTACCAATACAAGTAGCACAACATCTCAAAGCACACTGCACAATCATGTGGATGAAGGCCTGTTGACCTTTCATGAGAACACTAGGATAAAATACGAATCTGCTAACACGAATAGGAAATCCAATCTCATTTTGTGCTGTTGCACTGAAATCAAGCAAAGTGTTTCGCGTAGCGAAGCAAAATGTCGCAATAGCAACAAGCTGAATACTCCCTCCGTTCCTAAATACTTGTCTTTCTAGGCATTTCAACAAGTGACTACATATGAAGCAAAATGAGTGAATCTACACTCTAAAATATGTCTACATACATCTGTATGTAGTAGTCATTTGAAATGTCTAGAAAGACAAATATTTAGGAACGGAGGGAGTAGATATCATGTGGTAGAGACCAAGATTTGAAACAACTCGACAGGAACAATGGAAACAAATATCGATTTCGTTTTGTGTAGTTCCACCAAAATTAAGCAAAGTCACCGGTGTGACATTCAAGTTGAACTGCACAAAACACTCTTAAAACATAAGTGTTTCGAGTAGCAAAGTAAAATGTCGCAATAGCAACAAGTTGAATCGATACCCCTATTTTAACAGAGGCAAAAAAGGAAACAATTAGTTGCCGATAAAGGAGGATGAAACAAACGGTGACAGAAAGAAGCATCTAACTTATCTTGGATGGAAAACAAAGTAGGATAGTAGCATTTCTAAAACGGTAGCATTGATTCATATTAACAGAGACACTCTCTTGAAACAACATTCGTTAAAAAATGTAATTTACTTTTAACAGTGGCATTTCTTCAATTTTCCGGCGGCATTCTTAGATTAACAACAGCAAAATAGTTGTATGGGACATGCTAGCACCATGTGCGTCCACACGTATAAATGGGTGATGCAGAGTATGTAGCCAAGTAGCATATCTGTGTTGGTCCCATATTTGTTCTCTTTGAACTTTTTTCCTATGTGAGGGCAGCAAATCTAGTCCTGCAGAAACTACCGGACCCCCCCCCCCCCAGTTTCTTTCCCTTTTCAACAAAGAGATCGGTTCCTTACAAATGTGTGTACTGGGTTACCCCCTTTTCCCCTTTTCGACCAACAAAGCGGCTGGATAGCCAGTCTATACTACTTTTCCTCCCTCCTTTCCTCATTGAACCACGTCCTAGATTCATGCTCCACCCCACCGCACCTTTCTTTCCTCTTTGAACCAAGACCTAGATTCCACTACAGATCGAAAAAGATCCACATGCAGCTAGAGCAACGACGGTTTCAAAGAAATTTATACCTTAGGGTCGTCGGGATGTGGCAAGGCGTGCGGCGGGAGGCCGGATCTGCCCACACTACGTACGGCAGCGAGGAAGAAGGGGTCGGTGGCCCTCCCGCACAGGTGCTGGGTGAAAGAGAATAGTGCAGCTGATAGTGGATTGCCTCCCTCGCCGAAGGCAATAGAGTTAACGCTGCACCTCCTCCCCTTCCCGGTGCGACGGGATACGGACGCCTCCTTCACCAGCTGTGAGGGGGGAGAGAGACAAGAGGCCAACGCATTCTTGTTTAGATCTGGTGAAGAGAGGGTGAGAGACTGTGAATATAGCAAACCCTAGCAAATGAACACTGAGCCTCCAGGGTGTAACATATATGCATTGCGGCGAGCGTGTGGAGAGTGCAAACCCTAGCGAACAAGCGCTGAGGCTCCCGCTTATATATATACTAATGTAGTACGGACTGAGATCCGGTGCCTTCACTCCATCTGCTTTTGGTTGTATGACAGGTGAGCCAGCCACATTTTGGGCCCACCTATCATAAACCCAAAGGCAGGTGCACTAAGTCAATGAAGTTGCGTCCATATAGTACTCTTGTGTGTATACGACTAATATATAGTGGAGTGGTTTTCTTATTCTCTGCATAACAATCGTTTTAAATTCTGTAAGTACAAAATGAAACTCTTTATTTAATGTACAAAGGGAGTACTACTTCCGATGAACTAACGATCCACGCCCACGCGTCCTGGTCGCACTTCCTGTCCTTCACGTGTGGTACACTACCCTCCCTTAAGTGAACAACCACACATGCGGCAAATTATCGGAAATGTGTGAGAGTGTGTACAAATAAAGAATTTTAATTTCAATTATCGGAAAGGTTTGAGAGTATTACAAAGTTTGACTTCAGTCAAATCTAATATGCAGAGTAAATAAAAATGGAGGGCTACTACGTCCATCCGGGTTTTTAGTCCACACCATTTTTTAAATCAAAGTTAATAGCTGGAAAAATAAAATTACAGGGGAGCTGGAGACAAAGTTGTGAGAAGGCTTAGAAATCAATACAAAACTTATGCTCTTAGTAGCAACGTCGACAGCTTGTTTTTCATTGAAAATCGATCAGCTTTTCACCAGCCGACGCAACCATGAGGCGCGACCATGAGCATCGATATTTTGTGGTCTATTTTTTTTGTCCTAGTTTTTTTTGTTTCTTGTTGCTACAATATATACTTGTGGCAGCTTAGATGTGATATCCTTAAATAACATCTAGATGTGAATTGGACAAACTGATTTTCTAACGTATCAAGAAAGAAAACTCGATCAAAAACACGCCCCCGCTTCCAGGTCGCGAGAGTCGTCGCGCACACACACATAGACATAGACATGCATATCCGTGTTTACGTAAAATTACATTTCCATCTCCATCTCCAATCATATTTGTCCAACTGGCACTTTATTCATGTTGTTAATTATATACACAGCAATATTAACGTACAACATCTCTTGTTTCCGCACGTCCGGACCACTGCCACGGCCGGTCCTGACCAACTCGAACTCTCTTTATCACCCACGCGTGCTTCCCGCCGAAACGGTCAGTGCCGCATTCATGCCCGGCCCGAGCGGACGCGACCTCTCACTGGCGCCAGCATTGAAGCGGTGCGCCGGTCGAGAGATCGTCGCCCGCGCCGCTTCCGGGTGCACGCGGCTGCTCCATGTTCAAAGGTCGCAATAGCCGGCTACAACATGCATGTAAAAAGTTTTTGGGAGTCCATGCTACAGCTAGCTGTCCTCCCCCAACTCGTCAATCTCTTCAAGTAGTGCTAGTAGTACTCCATGGCGCGATCCACCGACAAGCAGGCGGGAAAGTTATCGTATACTTGGTTTGCGGTGAGTGGCATGCTGAGCGACCGTGTGGGGTCGAGCCGTGGAGGAGGGTGAGACACGAACACGACAGACGTGATTTACTGTGTGATTTGACTGCTCCTTAGTGGCCCCTACACGTACTCCCCCTACGTGTATGTAACAGTCACACGTACACATGGACGCAAAAACGTGCACGGCGCCCTAATGCATGCATGTCCGAGCACACGACGGAACACACACGGTCACGCCAAGTGCTCAACCTACACGTGCATGCACACACATACTTAGTCAGGGTGAGCTAGTGACCGTATAAACACCGGAAAATATATATATTGAGTGCAATGAGCATATTATGAAGTCCACTGACCGTATTTTTACAAATATATAGTGACAAACATTGTATTTATCTCGTTTGAAATTAATCCATATTAACCGGAGAGGAGGTAGTATGGACTAGCATTACTTGCGCGCGGTGGCTCGCAGGACAAGGAGAAACTTTTGACTAATGCAAGCTCTCCCTCGCTCAGGCGGTGGACGTGCAACAGTTAATTCGGTGTCAGATTGCCAGAAGCATACACTATACTACTAGTGCTACTATTGTTCGACTTCCCGAATAGGCAAACAGCCAAGCGTAAAGTTTACTAATATAGTCTATAAAGGTACGTACTATACTAGTACTAGGAACCGGATGGAGGAGCGTCTGCACTCTTATTATAATTTTAAAATGTGATAAAGCAATCTTCAACACATTTAGATATCTTCGAGGGTTCTCGCATGTGATAATGGAAGTTGATTGCATGGAACACTCGCCACAATTCTCGCTTAATTCTGGCTAATATCCTGTTACAAATAGTAGCGCTCAGTAATATTTCCTCTTTTTTTGTTATTCAGCATGTAAACAGGTCAGCAAACCTTGCGGCGCAGCTTCGTGCGAACCGTGCTTGCTGCACTTTGAATGTGGCCGAGAGCTGGCTTGATGAAACACCTCGCTTCCTACTTTTTTGTTTGCGGGGTACCTCGCTTCCTAGTGACCAGTGTCTTGGCTGATCGTCCTAAGAATGATTATATATGAATAAAGCTCTCTCATTTACCCGCAAAAAGGATTGAGCCATATTAACCGGAAAGGAGGGAGTATGGACTGGCACTACTTTTTGGTGTGTCCCGTCAACTTGCAGAACGAGGAGAAGCTTGCAGGACAAGGTGAAGCTCGCTTACGCCTTTTGACTAATGCAACCTACCCTCGGTGGACATGCATTAGTCCATTCAGTGTCAGATTGTCAGAGGCATACACTGTAGTACCCAACATGCGGAGTACCATCATGTTTGACTTCACGAAGAGGCGAAGAGCCAAGCGCAATAGTACGAGTAGTACTACTACTAGAACCACATGGTGGAGCGTTTGTACTATTATTTCTTTTTATCTCTGATAAAGTACACGTTTATTCCGGAGAAGGGCGGAAAATGGCAGCCCAACATCAACATGTAATGAATGATATCGATCAACCAACCATGCTCGAATATATCTTGGCCTCCATGCGAACCCGTCTGTGTGTTCTCGCTCCTCGTCTCTCTCAAGGAACGGCGGGTTGGCTATTTGCCGTCAATTGAGATTGGTTTGCTCACACTCCTGTCCCACATGTCAGTGATATGCCAAAGAAGGTGCGTTGACTGACTGGCCATACGCGTACTTGTTTTGAACCTTCATACTACTCCCCCCCCCCCCGTCACAGTTTACAGGGCGCGCTTCATTATGATGCATTTCTCTCAATGCATTTCCACCACCAGAGAGACTTTAGACGCGTTTGGTTTAATGCTCAATTAATTAGGGCGTGGTAACCGCAATCAAGTACACACTTTTCTCTCCATGTAACTACGGAATGGAGTAAGTGCATGCATGTGTGTACCCGGGGTGGAAGCACTGCATGCATGTGTGTACGCATTATTCCCTCTACTAGTAATAGACGCCGTGCTATAACTACCAATGCTATTTTTCAGGACGATCGCTAGTCGCCTTGGTCCCACAGATCTTTTTTCTTTTTTCTGAAGCGTGCTGTATAAACAGTGACTGATGGAGTAGTATGAGCGGATTCAAAGAAGAGCGTATTGATGCTTGCTTCTTCAGAGCAACTTACAGTGGGAAAGGTGGGGCTTACGAGTTGACTGCTCATTACTCACTATTAATGCGGCGCAACGACCGAGCTGAGTCTCCCATGCGGTTGTGCACTACCCCCTCGGTTCTTAAATACACTTTGGAGTATATTTGCCTTTCTAGAGATTTCAACGAGTGACTACTCAAATATTTGTTTTTTTAGAGATTTCAAATGGACTGGCACATACAGATGTATATACATATTTTAGAGTGTAGATTCTCTCATTTTGCTCCATATGTAGTCACTTGTTGAAATCTCTAGAAAGACGAATAGAATATTTAGGAACAGAGGGAGTACACATACGAAGCAAAATGAGTGAATCTACACTCTAAAATATGCCCGTTTGAAATTTGTAAAAAGAAAAATATTTAGGAACGAAGGAGTATAATTTTGTGCATGGCACATGGACCCGGATGATGAAGAGGCTTCTGGCAATGCTATCAAACGTCCATCATTTGTTTACATAATTGACGTACTATACAAATAATTTTCCAGCGAGACATGAAATTGTACAATGGTGTGAGCTTTCAGCTTCTGTTTCGCGTGTCTTGCCATCGATGCTCTTTCAGAAACAATAAAAAACTAACTTCCTTGCTAATGCATGTCAATTATTAGCAGATCAGAGCTAATAATTACATCACAACTTAAGACAGAGTTGTGAGAAGGTGTTAAATTAAAATTGATACATGCTTTCATTGGCAGCAACGCCCCCCCCCCCCCAGCTCTGTCTAAATCAACAAGGCATGTTGGGAAAAAAAGTAGCTGTCTGGAGCATGCAACATTCCGATCATTTTGTGCAGTTCCACTAAAATAGAGCTGAGCGTCCCTGTTCCAAAGATATTAAGTGTGATTACGATGATAGAGGACTTCTGATGAAACAATAAACACATAAATAGAAGCCGGTCACCTTTGCAGTCTCTTTTAAGACTAACTAGTTGGAGAAGATTAGGCTCGGAGTTGGATGAGGAGGATAGAGAAAAACCAATCTCCCTTTGTGCAGTCGCACTGAAATGTAGAGACGTTGCCCATGTGACATTTTACTACAACTGCACAAAACACTCTTAAGAAAAAAGTGATTTGTGCAGTTCACCAAAAGGTCGCAATAGCAACGAGGTGAAATGAATAGCCCTGTTTGCAAAAAAGAGGTAGAAAGGAAACAATTACTGGCCAATAACAGTTGATGACACATGCGACAACAAAAAAGAAGCATATTCCTTGCCCTAAGGGAAGATAACAACACGGTTGTGTTTGTCTAAAACGGTGTGAGGACGAGAATGCAATATGGAAAGTACGCTGGACGAGCTACGTTTTGGGCAAAGAACTATGGAAGATCCACATGCAGCGACGTGGGAAGACGGGCAGTGGAGCAAGGCCGGAGGGGATACCTGGAGGTCGTCGGGATGTAACTAGGTGAGCGGCGGCGGGCGGAATCTGCGAGCAGGTGGCGTAGGCCCTGCCGCGCCGGAGCTTGGTCAGAGAGAACGACGTGTACCGCAGATCGGGATGTGCTTCCTTGGCGCCGTCGAACGGAGAAACGATGCACTTCCTCCCTTTCCCCCGGTGGACGGGATGCGGACGGATCAGTGACCAACGGTGAGAGAGAGAGAGGCCACCGCACGCCCTTTCCCCCGGTGAACGGGATGCGGCCGGATCAGTGACCAACGGTGAGAGAGAGAGGCCACCACAGCCTTGTGTGAGATACTCTGAAGAGAGACAAACCAGGCACGCAAGGCTCCATTGTATATAGTGAGCGGACTACCCTTTTCTCCATAAAAATCATTTTATATTCTGTGTATGTGCCATTGAGCTCTATAACTTTATTTAAAAATAACGCGGCAACACGTCAAGTCGAACTTTGTTTCGTGCAGGCATGGTACACGACCTCCCTAGGTAAACAACCGCTACATGCGTTCAAATTAGCACGTGGGCTGCCATTTCGTAAAGAAATTAGCTCCACCGTGTACCCACGCGGGTGTGGCTGGGCACGAAGCGTGAGTACGTGCACGGTGCACCTATTCTCTTCTTGTATACGTACACCACCTACGTGGGGTGGTGTGAGAGAGATACAAACCTAGAGAGATATAGTGTGTGGGTTCTTGAGAGTTTTTTTGGGGGGGGGGGTCAATCAAAAAATGTAACATATGCAATGTGTGTGAAATAGAGTCCTGGATATAACATATATATAGAGGGGGCGATCCACGAGAAGAGAGTGGAGGTATCACCGGCTTGAGGTGTCCATAGAATCAAAAAGAGGGATGATGTGTGTGTGTGTGCGCGCGCGATCGATAAAGAGTGCCATCGAATTTGTGTGTGCCCACGTCAAAGATATAGAGTGGCTGGCCTACTGGAACGTGAGAGGGGACATGTGAAGTTTGTCTCTGTGGCATGGATACCTACCTGCAGCGCTCGACTATCGGTGTGTGGTGGGGGAAGAGGGAGTCCCAATTAACTATAGAGGTACAATGGCTGGTATATGTGTGGAGGAGGAGAGAGGCCTACCTCATGTATTAAGGAGATCGATCTGCCTCATGTATTAAGGGAGATCGATCGGCATCCATGCATATGTGCATGAGAGGAATAAGGTTGGGAGAGAGACAGAGCTAGAGTGTTGGAGGGGGTGGTAGTGGAGTTGCTTCTAACAAATGGTGGGATAGGCTTGCTAGACAAACGGAGGGCACGCCCGCAATATCAATAAGAGAGGAGATGGCTTCTTGTTGTCTGTTCACGTGCGTGTGAGAGACGGGTCAGGAGGCATGCACGAATGATGAGGGGGGACGATGTGGCTGTGGTAAGCAGACATAACTACATAGGAAGATCAATCACCCTTTGTTATAGAAAGGAGAGACATAACTTGTGAGGTACGTCGATCGATGGGGGGGTAGTTAAAGTCAATCCAGGTATATGATGGGAGATCGATCAGTATACATGCATGTGTGTGTTAGAAGCAAACGAGGCACGAGGAGAAGGATAGAGATAGAGGGATGCATGTAGGAGGTGGTACGAGAGGCATACTATATCGAGAGGTGAGGAGTGTGCGAGTACGAGAACGATGAAAAGAGTGGTGGGAGTGAGGCATGGACGGTGATAAGAGAAGAGGGGAATCTTGTGTTTGTGTTAGGCACACCTGGCTAGAGAGGCATATCGATCGATGTGTGTCGTAAAGAAGGAGCTGGGGGGCCTACACACACCGTGGGTGAACGACCTAAAGTGAAAAGACGAATTTGCGCGATGGAGCTAGAGAATGCTGAGGGAGGGTGAGAGGGATGCGGGCGTGTGCATGCACAAGAAAAAGTTAGCGCTAGCTACAAAGATAAGAGGGTTGTGTGGGTGTAAAAGACGAATAGAGATCATATATACTTCATTATAAAAAGCGAATTCGGATATTTGAAGAATTTATCATAGTGTTTTAAACCGACGCATGTGATACACATGGTGTGTTTATGAACATGGTGTGTTTATGAACATGTTATACTACATTTAATATATTTTATCTCTACTCTTATAAAAAATGGAGTTGTTGATGATGGTGTGCCTGCCATCCTGCATTATAGGCCGTCCGATTTATATCTGGCGGATAGCAAGGAAACTATGATGGTTGAAGTTGGCAACAATAATGATTTTAGATTCTTATTGAAATAGAGAAACGAATTCAAATTTAGTTCGAAATGCAGCGGTAGTATAGACATTTGGAATGCACTAAAATGTTGGTATGAGTAGGTTACATGCATCATACAGCAAAGCGAAAAAAATTAATCAGACATAACATGGATTCATACTCCCTCCTTCCATCTATATAGGGCGTAATGAGATTTTTAAGACCGCCTTTGACTATTGACAAGATTAACAGTACATGACATGCATAATGTGAAAATTATATCATTGAAAGAACCTTTCACGGACGAAGTTAACGATGTGCTTTGTGTAAGTTGCATGTCATATATCATTGCTCTAATATTTGGTCAAAGTTAGCATCGAAAAACGCATTAGGCCCTATATAGATGGAAGGAGAGAGTAGCTTTGAATAGCATTTGTATAGTAAAACGGGGCAAGACTCTCTCTTTGTGTGGTGTGAATAGTTTTTTTTTTCGTTTTCTTTTTGGTTGAGGGAAGTGCGAATTGATTTGGTACGTACAATTACAATATTACTACACGTTGGGCTTGTCCCTAAAATTCAACCCGCGTCTTGTTATATCCCAAAAATTCAGATATAGTGCTCCCAAAACTGGCGCCTTCACAACCTGCGCCTTGCTATCCCGAAATTACAACACGCGCGAAAACTCCCTCCAGCTGCCAAATCGTGACACGCGAAATCCCCCTTCTAACCCTGAGCCGAAAGGGCCGCTAGTTCAAATCGGTGGGGGGTAATTTTGTAACACACCCTACATTTTGGACAAGTGTGTCCCTAAGTCATGCTTCACCCCCTCCCATCGCCCCCTTTTCGCCATTCGAAATCCCAGGCCGCCATAACCTCTCCGCTCCAGCCGCGAAACCCCACCCTCCTTCGTCCGCCACGTCACCGCTGCCCAGCCGGAGCCTCTTCCCCGACGACGTCGTCCACCGCAACAGCTCAACGTCCCTCGTCCACCTCCCCGGATGAGGATCCATCATCCATCTCGCCGTCCCGCCGGTTCAGCCGCCCTGTCCTCCACCTCCAAGGAGCTGCTCCGATGATCACCTCGTCTATCGCGGCTGCTCCATCCCCACAGCGCCGCCTTAACCTGCTCCACCGGAACCGCAGCATCCTCACCGACTCCACAGACGAAGCCGAGGCGTACTCGGCGCCACCAAAGAGGTTGTACAGTCATTGCATCGCACCTACTCCTTAACTCGACCTCCCGGCGCCGATGGTGCTCCATCACGCACCGCCATGGAGCGGCTACCTTGAAGTCGGCGCCGCGAGCGACATCTCCACGGCGGCTCTCCCCCAGTGCGAGGCCCCTTCGGCGGCGGCGTCCATACCAGCCGGATCTGCTGCTGCTGCTTCGACTCTCACTCGCTCGCTCGCGCTGCTGCTTCTGCTCCGGCTCTCGCTCGCTCGCTCGGGCTGCTGCTGCTGCTCCGGCTCTCGCTCGATCGCTCGCTTGCCCAGCTACTGCTGCTGCTCTCCCCCTCGCTCGTGCTACTGCTCTGCTCCGATTAAGCCACACTTCAGTCGACTGAATCGACTTTTGGGTCAGTCGATTTTCAGGTGTTGGGGGGGGGGCCTCACCGGAGTTAAGGAAGAACCACCCGCAGCGGGGACGGGGGCTCGCCGGAGAGGTACCCCACTATCTATCTTAGGGTTCAGGGTGGGGGCGGGGGGGCTAGAGGGCTGGCCGGGGCGGTAGTGGCGAGTTGTTTCAGGGCGGCGAGGCGGCGCTGGGGCTGGTGGTTCGGCCGGTGGTGGCAGGCGGCTCAGGGGTGTGCAGGTTGATGATGAACTGCAGGCCCTCCCTAAACCACATGTCAAGTGTCTCTCTGCTACCATTGCGTTCAGTTTCGACAGTAGCATTCAGATTCCACAGTTAATTTCAGTTTTGACAGTTAAGTTCAGAGTCAACAGTTTTTACCTCATCTGTTGTAGTCAGATGGTTTTTGGTGATGTTAATTTTACATCCATTTTTCATCATCTATTGGATATGCTATTAGAATCCCACTTGAGATTGACGATGTCTGTCTTGTGCTGCTTCAGCCTTGACGTCTTACGGCTCACCAGAGCTGCTCCAACGATAGAATGATCCATCATAACAGAGCAGTGCCCTGGACGCCATCTACAGATTCCTCAGATCTTCCTCCACACCTCCGACAGCCACCTCTGCCTCAACTGCTTCAGCGACCAACCCGATGATGCTGAGGTCGACACGGCTACGGTAAAGAGGTTGTACACTTGTTGCGTCAGTTATTACTATACATTCACGTCGATCCATTAGGGCTATTTTGGTTCAACGGAAAAACGTTGATCCACTAGTTGTTACCATCACCCTAAATTTCTGCATGCTCTCCTTACATAATCTCACCATATTTTTTCGTATGCATGTCAGATATTGTACATGGTCATGCTGAACATGTAGAGAAAAAGAGAAGAGTTTTGCGCGGCAATACAATGTCATGCAGATATCGCTCCATGGTGGGTTCAATGGCAAACCCTCCCCACCCCTCTCCAGATTGTAATCCAGAGGAAGATATCTGTTCTGAGGCGTATTCAGACACCGCTGACCACTCCTATTTAACCCCCAAGGTGTTTGCTCTACCTTGGCATGATGATGTTAGTCATATCATGCATATGTTGCCTTGCAGTGCCTACTTTTGACATCATATATGTCATCTGCTTAGTTTAGACATGTTCTATAATGCCACCTGTTTATTTTATATATCATACATGGGAATTATGCAGTCTCATGTCTTTTAGCCAGCCATAATATATGTGAAATGTGCAATGCCATCCTGTTTAACTAGGCATCATATATTTGAATGATATCTTGCCCATCCTTTTCTTCATTACATTTCCATTTGTCGACAATGTTTGTACATTAAACTACTCTTCCTGTGAATCATCCATTTGGGTGGGAGATGGAAAAATCTGGAGTGAAAACAATGCCTTCAGAGCAGACAGTGCTACCTGCCGAAGCAAATCTCTTGTTGGGTCCCGATAGCTCCTCAGAGATGGATTCAGAGATAGATGACCAGTCCTATTCCCCCACTGAGGTGTATGCTCTAACTTGGCACGGTTATACTGCTCATATCATGCATACGGTGCCTTGCATTGCATAGTTTAGACATCATATACACAATATTCAACACCATGTTCATAGTTCAGACATCATATCGAATGCCCTCTGTTTAGCATATAAATCACATATGTGAATTAAATGATGCGATCTTGATTACTTAGATAACATATAGGTGAATTATGTCATGCGATCCTGTTTAGTTATTCATCATATCTTTGAATTATGTTATGATATGCTATCCAGTTTAGATAGACATCATATATTTGAAATTATGTCAAGCTATCCGTTTTAGTTAAACAATATACATGACAACTATTTCATGCCCTCTTTTTTCCACACTATCTATTACATCTGTCTCTCATACAATGTCTGTACATTCAACTATGTTTCCTGTTTATCAACCATTTGAATTGGAGCGGGTGATGCCAGTATCTAGCGAAATAAAAACACGGTCTTCAAATAAAACAGTGCTACCTCTTGGTGGAGATAGCACCCCGGTTGTACATACACAAGAACAATCCCTAACACACATAACCCAAACTCTCGTAGATTGTACCCCTACTGCGATGGGCAGAGAACCAACTTCACCCAATCTAACCCCAACCACAGCCGATAGTAACCCAGTTCCTGTTGACACAGCACCATCTCCACCACAGAGCTCCCAAACAACAGCAGTTAGTAAGGCAGCTCCAGTGCCCAAAGGGCCAGTACTATCACGGCGAACCCCAACTCCACCAGTTAGTACGCATATTCATGTGGAGGAAGCACAACCAACCAGTCGTAGTTTAGCATCTATCGCATTTGATGTTGTTAAATCGTATGTGTGTATCTTCCCATCTTGGAAATATTATACTGAAGATGAAGGAAAATGTCGGTTGCAGGTGTTTGTCCATGAGTTATGTGTAAGTAATGTTATTCATGGCAATTACTTTGCTTCGTCCCATACATCCTACCTCCATGATGGTTATAATACAGCAAATTTTCCCATTTTTCTCTATAGAGAAGGACCGATTTGGAAACTCAGGATGAGGTAACCTGTGCTAATACCTCTGCTATCTTCAAGAATGCTTGGTGGCCGTATCGGAATTACCTGAAGAAAACGTACTTCACTGGCAAAGAAACTCACCAAATTCCCTTACGTTCTCCTGAGACACATTTACTGGACGATGACTGGGAACACCTTGTTCCGTACTGGTCCCGAACCAAGAATGTGGTAAGGTCTATGAGCTCATTTTCTATTTTTAAGTATTTTATTCCTGCCTCTTACTGTACTCTGTTCATGTAGAACAAGTGCCTAAACCTGAAGAACAACTGTTCTAATTTAAGATTCCATTGCTATCATAGTTCAAAAAAGCGCTAGGCGTTAATTGTGCGTTTTGCCACCGCCTTGCGCTTTACTGACCAAAGCGCATGCTTATGCGCAGTTATGCATAGATTATGCGTAGTTATGCGCAATGCGTTTTGCCAACGCCTAGAGCCTAGGCGCGCTTAAGCGCTCGCTTAGGCGCGCCTTTTTTAACTATGATTGCTTTGCTCTTGTATCACTGCATTTACTGATACAAACTTATTTTTAAATTGAAGGATCCAATCGAAACTCCAATGGCACAGCAGGTATGTTCATGCATGTTTCTTTAACAGGTTTGCTCTTATCAGTAAATCTGTTGATTTCAATTTCAATTGTGTATACAGTTGACTTTCATATCATGCACATTACTAGCATCACTACAGAGCCAATAGTGCTATTGTACATGTAGACCCGTGGTACCCATCTGAAATCTTGTTGTGCCATGTAGTTTCCCACGCTTTGTATTCTTTCACTGCTGCTTTGTTTTGAACTGATATGATTTGAACCGCGTCTCTATTTTGATTTTGCAAGACAATGCAGTGACCATAGGACATAGATATATGTTTGTTTGATGCTTTTATTATGTACTAGTACTTGGCAATAGAAGACTTGGTAGTTTAATCCTGTCCACCTTACTAATGAACTGGTTCACCGAAATGAGTTTCATATACTAGTACATGCTAAACTTGTTATGTGTCTACTTGTTTCTTCTTTTAGAATGCTGACAGAATATTGGGGAAGAGTGCCTTATTAAGCAATGGTAAAGGAAGTAATGCAGATAAGGTTCAGGATAGTGACACATCCTTGTTGGTCTCCAACAAAGCTGATAAAACAGCGAAAGAAGACTATCTTGAAGACAGCGAGACAACCCCAAAGTCATGTCTTGGTTTAGTGTTCGAGTTACTAGCCACTACCGCATGCACAAGCTATTCAAACTCACTGTCTGAATCAATTCGGTTTCTTGAGTCTCAACTACAAGCTGAAAGACATCGATCAGCTGTGCTGCGATAAGAAGCGGAAGGACTGCAGAAGTCCCTGGAGCATTCAGATGCATACTTTCTGGTGCAACAGCAAGCGTTGGAGGATTTTAGCACGAAACAGGACAAAAGCTAATCAGCGTGCTAAGCTTATTGCCAGCATGGTGGATACACATGATAACGTTTCTTGAGCTCTTTTGAAGTTGTTTCAGTTATGCTCTTGTTTTGCTGCCCCATTTATTTGCACTGGTGGCCAATTTTGACGGCCAAGTGTATGCAATATGCTGCTTTGTTCCCTATATTTGCACTAGTGGCGAACTTTGATGCCCAGTGGATGTAATATGTGTAATAGCGGTAATAGGCTAGCCTTGATTGCTTGCTTATTTATTTCCTTATTGTCTTGTTTAGTTGTTTGCTTGTAGAGACTGCAGTTCTTTTTCTGTGTTTTTCTAGTGGCCACAAGAGCCTATTTTGGGTAACTAGGCCAAAATAATCATGGCAACACACGGACTGTTGTAACCATGGGCCTCCTGCAGGCCGTATGATCCATGGGCCTTTGTTCGGCCGTAGGACCATTGGCCTTCTATACGGGCCGTAGGATCCATCGGCCTTCTATACGGGCCTTAGGGATCAATGGGCCTTCTACGGGCCGTAGGGTCCATGGGCCTTCTACGGGCCGTACCATCCATGGGCCTCATATGGGCCGTAGGATCCATGGGCCTTCTACGGGGCGTATCATCATTTCGCCAATCATGGGTCGTACTATTCATGGACCATAACGGGCCGTTAATAGGCCGTATTTGATAACTCTATGAAAACAGCCCAACGGGTTTTTTTGACATGAAAACGGCCCAACGTATTAATGGTCCGCAAACGGGCCGACTGTAACGACGGGCTGAATTTGGCCCACAAGCAGAAAATGACAGGAACGGGCCGTATGTAACCAAATGCTGCAAATGAGCCCAAGAATCAATGGGCCCTAAGAAGGCCGAAAGATAACTTGGGCTGGAAACGGCCCAATGGAATAACGGGCCATTAATGGGTATAAAGTGATACACTATTCATTACAGGCCGTTAATGGGCCAAGAGTTACAAAGGTCCTCATATGGCCCGAAAGAAGTCATGAGCCACACATGGGCCGGAAGTTAAAACAGGCTGAATCATATTGGACGGCCCAGATGACGCTACTGGGCCTAATTCGGATAGGGCGTAATGGGCCCTCGGTTAGCAGGTTGTAAATGGACTATATGTGAATAGGCCGTTAACAGGCTTTCCGTGGGCCGGCCCGCCACCTTTTGACCAAGTCAAACGGGCCGGCCTTTTCACAGGAATGGGCCTCTGTTGGGCCGTGCCATGTGTCGACGTATCATAGGCGCCTTCTGTCTAATGAGTGGATGACATCTATCCCAACGGTGAGCCGACACGTGTTTCCTCCAGCCAATGATGATTTTACACATGGAAAATCCCATTGGTCGGGGCTGTTAACGGGTTATCGGATCCAAAACCCGACCCGGTATCTTAACAGCGTTCCGTTACAGTGGATGCCACGTGTCGGTCACCCTTGACGAAAGTAGTTCTGTGACGCGCGATTTATCGTCATGGAAGTGGACACTTCCGTGATGATAATTTTGGTAATGTCATGGAACACTTTTACGACAGCACAAGTATGACTATGTTGATTCTGTCATAAATTTGTCATGGATGTACATGCATGACAAAAAACGCAACCTATTGTGACAAACACGTATCATCACGGAAGTGTATTTTTTTTGTAGTGTAGGTATCCGGCCTCCCGGAGCTTCATGATGTCCTCCTCCTTAACGAAGGAGGCCATCCACTTGCCTCCCGCTCCGGACATGCTTGGAATGGCTTTGCGGAGAGGGTGAGAAATTGGGCGCTGGGGCTCGAGCGAGGGAGAATGGATGAGCAAAGAAAGAAGAAGGCGTGGGTGAAAAAAGGGGAATCCTTATCTCTTTATAAAGACGGTAGAAACCATGCGTCTCCCCACTTGCCCGATAAACTCGCTTGTTCCCCAAACGCCGTGTTGATGGCACGTATTGATGAGAATCCCGTGATAAGGGGGCATGATCTCTGCTTCGACAAGACGTGCCAAGGAAACCGCCTCGCAATATGTGCAGTAGCTGGTTGAGAAAAATGGTTCGAATAATGACCGGCCCGTGGCGTGATGTCACGCTATAAAAAGTTGTCAGCAGATTAGATTTGTGGAATATTGTGCTCTCTACGGTGGTATGTGGAATTTGTTTTGCAGAGCCGGACACGATACTTGTGTTCAAGATCTTCTATGGAGTATTCGGAGAAGGAACCCACCTTGCAATGCCGAAGACAATCTGCACGACGGACTCATCGTCATTGAAGCCTGGTTCAGGGGCTACTGAGGGAGTCCTGGATTAGGGGGTTCTCGGATAGCCGGACTATATATTTTGGCCAGACTGTTGGACTATGAAGATACAAGATTGAAGACTTCGTCCCGTGTCCGGATGGGACTCTCCTTTGCGTGGAAGGCAAGCTTGGCAATTCGGATATGTAGATCTCCTTCTTTGTAACCGGCTCTATGTAACCCTAGCCCCCTCCGTGTCTATATAAACCGGAGGGTTTAGTCCGTAGGACGACAACAATCATAATCATAGGCTAGCTTCTAGGGTTTAGCCTCTATGATCTCATGGTAGATCAACTCTTGTAATACTCATATCATCAAGATCAATCAAGCAGGAAGTAGGGTATTACCTCCATCGAGAGGGCTCGAACCTGGGTAACATTGTGTCCCCCGCCTCCTATTACCATTAGCCTTACATGCACAGTTCGGAACCCGCTACCCGAGATCGGCCGGTTTTGACAACGACACTCCCCCTCTTTGAGGGCGACACCCCCTTGCCTCTCGCAGTTGTATGTTCTTTGACTTTCTTCGGTGAGGGAACATCTGGTGCAGCCTTGCCCTTCTTACCACCTACATGAACTTCAACATGTTCATCATCATCGGTGTCGTGTTGCACGTTCTCCATGTCATCGTCATCGTCCTTATTGAGTGCAAGATCTCCATCTACTTCATCTTGTGTGTCAGGAAGCTCTTGGGAACTGTTGTAGTCATACCGGCCACGGCAACTAGCTGGCCGATGTGTCCGTTCTGCAACAAATGTAGTGAACTGCCTCGCAACCGCATCTCTATCAGAGCCATTAAGGGACGTCCAACCCTCAAACAACTTCCCGAGCAAGCTGGTCATTCCGGATGCAAACTGCCCAATTAGATGCTCAACAGGTGCCCTCGCCTGTGCATGAAACAAGAAGCAGCAGTAACCAACATATTAGAGTCACTTGCACAAGATCAGAAATAATCCAAAGCAACCATAGATATATATCCTTGATTACCTCAGTAGGACAAGACGGAGCTGAGTGCACGTCCATCCACTTTCCAACGTTTTGAGGCCCCCCAAACACGCTGTAGTCTATAGCATGCTTGTCCATCAGCTAGAAATAACCAAAAAATAGCTAGGATGTAAGAGAGAAAATGATGAACACTAACTAACAGTTCATGTATTGCAAATTAAAAAAAGAGGAAGAGAATAGAAGTTTCAGCACGGATGACAGAGTTGCCATGTGGATTGAGACATGGATACCA
This sequence comes from Triticum aestivum, assembly GCF_018294505.1. Classification (NCBI taxonomy): domain Eukaryota; kingdom Viridiplantae; phylum Streptophyta; class Magnoliopsida; order Poales; family Poaceae; genus Triticum; species Triticum aestivum. The sequence goes on along the minus strand of NC_057810.1, from coordinate 615,431,012 downwards.
TGCGCAGACAGCCATGGCTAACAAGGGAGTCATCTCTTGTTAGCCATAGACGGTTGCCATATGAGGATTTTTTTCATTTGTTACGCAGCAACAAAATTAAAAGAATGCCGTGTAGAGAAAGAAACCAGAACTAACCTGCAGTTTCCCATATTTGGTATCAGTTACCCTGTCTGTAGTAAGCACAGCCTTGACAGCATCGTAAGTCCACGCAGAAATAGAAAACTTGTGTGTAGGCGGCGGGCCTCCAGTCCCAGTGAAGTTCATGGTGGATAGATCAAGACAATCGACATACATGAGCTGATGTACAACAATTTAAAAAGGAAAAAATATCAGTTGCCATCATGGTATTTTGCAATAACAAGCTAATGTATGTTCCTACAATCATCAAGTTGAAGGGCATGAAAAGAAAGAAAAAGTTGCCATCTGTCTGTGTTAGTTGCCATCATGGTATGATGGCAGTTGCCATCTTGTTATGATGTTAGTTTCCACAATGTCACCATCATGGTTGCCATGCATAAATCAAGGTGTTAAGAGTGTTCGCAAAGGACTGGTAAAAAATACCATTAAATGTAGTCGACAACCCTTCTGGTACATCTTGTTTGAGAATGCATCATGTAGGAAGTCCGCAATGAACTTACACCAATTCATGTTCTTCACATCTTTCAGTTTCGCCTGCACGGCACAAATTTCAGGACAACAAGTTACCGCATTAGAAATCAAAAGGAAAAACATCAAAATAACTGGCAGTGACTAGCTTACACATGACATCAGAGCACAAAAGATTGAAGGAAATAAAGGAGTAGAGATAGATCATTCACCAGGATGGGGAAGCATTTGTTGCTTGGGTGAAGAGAAGTGGTCGGCGCGAAAACAGCTGAGATGAGGTACATGAGTAGCTTCATCTTAAAAACCTCGCCATGGGTTGTCATGGCCTGTGAATCTGCCAGGAAAGTCGTGTTCGGCATGGATGCCAACCCATGAAACAAACGGGGAAACAACATTTCCTCAATCTTATTATTGACCTCATACGGGACTTTGATTTCTCCACGGGGCACACCCAAAGTGCAGAACACAGATTCCTCGTCCAACGACAGTCTTCCACGTCCCGAAATCACAAATTCCCTGCAGGCGGGGTCGTAAATCTCACCAAGCCAGTCGCATACAGGGTTCCCTAGATTCTTGCACCGGACATCCATCAGAGCCTGCATACCCATCTCAGCAGCAGCTCCCTTCTAATCGTCGGTAAACCTCTCGGTCAATGAAGTCAGGCGTTCCTGTGAAGCCCTATTGTGATTACGTTTCTTCTTCTGCAAAACAGACAAATGATCATTTGTTGCCATGTTTTCACTGTCATGAAAATTTAGTTCCTAACAGACGATTGCAAACTTAATGTGACATTCAAAAACATATGGAGGGGGGAGGAGGGGGTGGACAGTTACCTCATCGCCGTCTTTTGTCCGTCAAGTTGCCCGATTCTGCTGCGGTACATCCATGAAATCATCATCATCGTCTTGATGATCGCCGTGAGCCATTCTGCTGAGCTAAGAACAAATCAAATTGTCAAGGTGGAAATGAAAAGTATGAAGTAAGAAGTTGCCACCTAACAGAATGTACTTGCCACATGGGCTCAATTGAAAGTGGCAAATAGTGAAGGCAATATCATATGAACACACACGCACACTTGGCTTCATTTGGAAAATGTACAGATCGTAATGCACTTAAAACGAAATGTTGAAGTTGCCATGTTAGCACAAGATATTACGAAAGAAAAGCACAAATCTTCCACTACACAAACATATAATGTGGCAACTCACACCCTGTCCTCATACAAAAATGAGTTGCCATGTATTCAAATGCAAAATGTGCTAGGTTGAAATTGCCATGTTAAAATGCAAAACAATTCAAAAAAGAGTTGAAAACATCTACTGAACAACCTGTAATGGCAATTCACACACTGACGTCATATTAAAAATGAGTTGCCATTTAATACGGCCAAATATGTTCAGATATCACACGTTAGTGTGGCAAAACACGAAATTGGGTTTGTAGTATAGTGAATTGGCCACATTATCCTGCCTACAACATGGCAACAGCCATAGTGTGTTCACATAAATACTTGCCACATGGAAAGCATATTTGGGGCAACTGACACAGTTCATGTGGAAATTAGTTGCCATCCAGTGCACATAGTTCCTGAAACTGCCATGACTACCTATTTACTACACTTTACCATGCCTACAGCATGGCAACAGCCATAGCATGTGCACAAAATTAGTTGCCACATGGAAAACATAATTGTGGCAACTATCACAGTCGATCAGGAAATTAGTTGCCATACAGTGCAGATAGTTACTGAAACTACCATGTCTACCTTCATACTGCACTTTGAAAAACAACTACCTAGATCTAGGGTTCATTGGCAACTATCATAACCTGAAATTCATCAACAAAAATCTCCCCGCACTGATCGCAAATAGCATTTCGAGGCAATGCACAACTATCGGACAGAAAAACAATGGCCCAATCCCAAGGCACAACCAGGTTGTGGCTGCGGACAGGCCGAACCACACCGGTGTGACCGCCACCGCGGCGGCGACGAAACTGCTCAATGCCACCGAAAACGGCAAGCACAAGACTCCACCGCCAGCGGGAACACCGGCGCACCGCGAGCCCGCCTGAATCTCGATGAATCTCGAGCGGAGCATCGACCACGGAGGAGAGGGGAGAAATGCATGCAAGGATTTTGAGCATAGGAAGAAGCATTACCTTCAATCTGCAGGCGCTCCGGCGAAGACGCTCCGGTCCGGCGAGTCCCACCGACGGCCGCGAATGCCGTCGACTCTTCCGCCTCCGCCGTCGCCTTCTCCTCTCGCCTTCTCTTCCAATCGACTGAACCACGGGGTGGGTTGTGCGAGTAATGAAGTGGGGAGTAAATGGAACTGTGAGGGGAGGGGGTGCGAAGTGCGCGACGTGGTTGACGGCAACCGGAGTCGGGCGTGGCGTGCGGGCGCAAAGCAGTTCCACCGCACGCCCCCGAGTGGCAACCGTTGACTGCGAGGAGGCAGCCGGTGTATGGGCGAACTCTCTCACACACTACACACGCGCCTTGTCCTACGTGGCACACAAAATCATCCAAAACGTGCGAAGATTCATGCAGAAACTGCTGGACGGCGATGGAGGCATGTGGTTGAGTTGGCTAACACCCACACGTGTGGGCGTTAGTGTTTTCGTTCTTTTTTTAGGCAAAAAAAGGAAACCTTGATCGATCTCCTCTGTTCAATGCGACGCGTCTCCGGAGTCGACCCGGCGGCGCCACGGAGGTGCTGCCTTCAACGGCCCGGCTTGGACTACCTACACAGGCCCATCTACGTGGCATAGAAGCCCGCGTGAGCTAGCCCACGGCCCTACTACGCTTGGACGAAATTACAAACAGGTCCCTACTTTCCTCCCAAAGTTTCCACGAAGGTGCTCGTCGTTCTCCACGGGGGAGAGAGTGGATAGGAGAAGCGACTAGGGTTTCACTCTGTGTCCGTCACCGGCACCACTGACGGAGCTAGGTAGGAACTATTGGGGGGCCAAAGGCTAAATCGTGGGTGTTTGAGGGTGTAAACTGCTAAAAAATCTCATCTAAGCCCTTTCCTAAAAAAATCTTCATAGTTTGGTCCAAAGTTGGGGGGGGGGGCACAGCACCCCCAGACTTAGGCCAACTCCACCGCGCGACCCTATCCTGTCCGGCCCCGTCCATTTGGGGTAAAAGGGACAAAAGAGGCGGCCCAGCGCGCGGCCTTAAACGGACAAATGTCCGGATTCGGTCCGTTTTCGACCCATCCCCGGCCCAAACTTGCGCTCGGTTTGGGGCGAAACGGACAGCGCGCGGACGGGCGGGACGTGCGCGCTTGTCCTCCCCTGGCCCGCCCGTCGGTGGGAGAAACCAACCCCCCCCCCCCCCGCCCATTTGGCGCCATTTGCCCCAAACCCTCCCACGTCCCTCCCGCCGCCCCCTCTCTCCCCCGTCCATGGCCGACGCCCCGCAGGGTTCCGGCGGCCTGGCCGTCGACCCGCCCGCAAAGGTGAAGAAGAAGGCGGCAAGGAAGCCGCGATCGGAGTGCACGCCAGAGGAGATCACCAAGTTGGACGTGGAATCGGCGAAGAGGAGGGAACGAAGAGCGGTCGTCAAGGTTAATGCCGCGGCGGCCAAGTTCGCCGCCTAGCGCGAGGAGCTGGAGGCCGCGCGGCGCAAGGCCGCTGCCGACGAGAAGGAGGACCTCGTCAACAAAGCGCACACCATCCTCATGCTTGGCATAAGCCGTCCTGCCGGGTTCCCTGCAGCGGCCGTCGGCCCGGCAAGCACAGGCTCGTCGGTTGCCGGCCTACGCACTGCCAGTCGCCGACGCGCGCACCGCGCCTATGTCGCCCTGCTTCCCTCCGCCAAGGCACGACGGCCAGACCCGTTTCTCAGGGTCGCCGGACGTGGGCGCATTCGCGCCGTCCACACCGCGCCCCACAGCCGTCATTGACCTCAACGTCATGCCTGGGTCTAGCAGCGGCGGGCGGCCGTCCGTCGAGATGCCAAGAAAGCAGGCACGGGCATCGTTCACGGGCACCATGCCGGCCCCCGCGTCTTGTTTGATGAAATGCCAACCCCAACGCCAGCGGTCGACGACCCCTTCTACAACCGCTACATGGAGGACGTGATCTTCGACGGTGGGCATGGTCGTGCCTACGACCCCGATGAGACCCAAAGTCAGGATGGCCGCGCCGAGTACGGCCCCGATGAAGGTGGGCACGACCGTGCTGACTATGACCATGGTGACTCGTGGCATGAAGACGATGACATCTATGTCAAAGGTGATGAAGAAGAAGAAGAAAGCAATGACGTTGATATTAGTGGTGCGCCATTGTTCATCGACGAGCTCACCCAAAGAGCAGAGACACAAAAGAAGAGGAAGAGCATTCGCACGGGTTCATATACACAAGATGATGACAAGTTGATTTGCCAAGCTTGGATGGAGATTAGCCAAGATCTGAGGACCGGCGCGCAACAAAAGGGCATTGTTTTTTGGACGAGAGTCCACAAAACATTCCATGAAAGGAAGATGTTTGAGCCCTTCCAAATTACAAGCAACCGTGGCATCGGTTCGATTCAAAAAAGATGGTTGTTCATCCAACAAGAGTGCAACAAGTATTGCGCCGCATTTGAGAGCGTTGAAGCACGGCCCGTGAGTGGTCTCGGCGTTGGGGACATGGTATGATCTCCTCTTTCTAGCCCTTTCGTTGCTATGGCCATGAGATTTTGGCCGTGTATATGTTTGCATGTTCACTTTGTTGTTGATCATGTGGTGTAGGCATTCCAATCTTTGGAGGCATTCAAGGCCCGGCACAATGACAAGCCATTCACTCTTACGCATTGTTGGACGCTCATCAACATGTGCCCTAAGTTCAAGGACCAATACCGTGAACTACAAAGGAAAAGAGGACTGAAGACGGTCAAGTTCGCCGGAGGTGGAGATGGCGAGGCGTTGAAGAGGCCGAGGGGCAAGACCAACTCCAAGGTGGACGACATACGTGACGCCTCATCCATGGCCTTGCATGAGACTTTGCATGGCATGATGTCTCAAAAGGATGTGAGGGACGAGAAGAAGCGGCAAAGCAAGGACGAGCAAATGAAGCAATACCTAGACCTTCAAAGACAGAAGCTTGAGATGGAGGAGGCGGCCAAGAGGAGGAAGATCGACATGGAGGAGGCGGCCCGGCAAAGGCAGCTCGACATGGAGGAGGCGGTCCGGCAAAGGCAGCTCGACATGGAGGAGGCGGCCCGGTAAAGGCAGCTCGACATCGAGGCCGACAACGTCAAGGCCAGGCAGAGGCAGCTCGACATCGAGGCCACCAATGCCGCCACCAAAGCGAAGGAGGTGGCCCTTGCGATCATGAGCGTGGACTTGTCGAAGATGAGCGACAAGAAAAGGGCCTGGTTCGAGGCCAGGCAGAAGGAGATGCTCGACGCCGAAGGCCTAAACTAGGTCGTCCAATTGGCATGGCCGTTTTTTTTAGGCTGGCATGGGTGTCGCCCGCCCGTCGGGCCGCTGGTAGTGTGCCGACGAGAAACCATTCATTTTGGAGGCCGGCTGTGTTGCCGGCCGCTGGCTGTGTTGCCGGCGAGGAGAACTATTCATTCTGGAGGCTGGCTGTGTTGCCGGCCGCTGGCTGATGCCGGCGATGGACGTGTAGGCCGCTGGCTCTGTTGCCGGCGTGAACCGGGGCCGCTGGCCTGAACTAGGGCTTGGCATTCGAAAACTAGACGCGGACAGGACGGGGCAAAATGGATGCGGCCGCGCGCTGGGCGTACGGCCACCGCATCCCAGGACAGGCCCGGACACGACCCTAAATCGCTACCCAAACGGACAAAATCCGGACAAAACGGACGTCCGTTTGGGGTCGCGCGGTGGAGTTGGCCTTACACATAGCTCCGCCACTGGCCGGCACCCCGGGCTAACCGGAGCAACTCCAGTTGCATACCACGGACTGCTCCGCCCACTGATATCCTGCCCAACCCGTAGCGCCGCGTCGCCGCCGGCCCGGTCCACCTAGCGGCCGGCCTGGCTGTGCTTGGGTCATTGCTTGCTTGTCCTTGAGTGCGCTACTTAGAATTTATTCATCCAGATTTGCAGTGAGCAATACTAAATCTCTTTTATCAGTTGTGTTGCGTGATTGCCTGCTTATAGGTGAAATGCATATGGATGTTTCTCTTTTGCTTCTGGTAGATTACTTGTTTACTTTTTTACAGCTAAATGGATGTATAGTGATATTTTGGGACGCATATCACATTAGCTGATTAGTATGTTTTTAGAATTGCACGACCTGCGGTTTGGACGCACCTACAATGGTGCCTGGCCTGTCAACTGTTAGGTGGGTGAATGCTCCAGCAGAGATGGAATGCTGTTTTAATTCAGGACTCTATTTTGACCCACCCTTTGTACGGTTTGTTAAATAGCTGCACTTGCAATCATATTATTGTTAATAACTATGTCAGATCGTAATCTACTTCATTAATTCAAATAAGTACTCCAACAATGGAGATGGAATGTTGATCTTCTCCATGTTTTCTGCCGAAATGCTGGAACATGGCAAACCAACAAATTTATGTTAATAGTCAACTTTGAATGCCTTTACGTTTTAACCTATTCTATGCAAAGTAGCTCCCAAATTCACTTGCATAATAATGCAAGGTTGTCCAGCTATCATTCTATCATGTATCAAGTATCAACTACGGCAAACTGAACCAGCGTGCAGAGGACTTCACACGGGTTTCTTTTTGTAAAGTAGTCATATATTAAATCAATGGTTTGTCCTCCTTTCTATCTTTATCCCTGTTTTACTACCTGTCCTGCTGTTTTTCTAGCTGCACTTGCCTGCTTTTGATATTGTTTCGAACAATATGCTTTGAACAATGACAATAATATTCCTATGTCATTTTCTCTTGATATTGTCTTGTGTTGCTTCTTGTACCCTGCCATGCGTGTTCTTTGTTTAGATTGTACTACTTCATATGTACTAGTAATTTGTCACTAAATCATTTTCATTGGAGCACTTCTGTCTGCATTTATAAAAATGTTATGCTACGAAACTTTATTAATGCAGCAGAATACATGAACTGGTGTACTTCATCATTGTAGGTTCCACTTGACAGAGAAAGCCGACGGAGGAGCAGTGACCGGAGCAGCGACGTATATGATGAGAGGGAAAACAGGAACAGAGACAGAGTGGTCACAGAGGAGAGGGGCGACGTAGTCGAAGCCGGAGCAGAGACCGCGAGAAGGAAAGAGGGAGGGACAAGGGCAGAGACCATGGCGCTGACATAAGCTGGGAGCCGGGCGGCAATGAGCGTGGCCATGATCGCTACAGATGAACAAAACATATGATCAACATGCGGTACGATCTCCACACTTCTTTTGATTCTCTGTAATCTGTATCAAGTGCTATGCTGTTGGAGAGAGCTGTGGTACTTCACACTTTGTTATCATCAATTGCGGCGCTGTTTCGCACTAGTGGACTGGGCTGGTACGTTACCGAAAAATGCTTTCGCTCCGCTTTACATATAAAGCAAAGATCATCAACAATTCGGTACAAACGCACACCATCACAACACACGCACACACCCAAGATAGGATACATAGGTGTTGAGCGCAGCAACACCACCCTTAGAACTAATGCCACCACGAGGAGATGAAGCCGCATACGACAAACCGTGGGGTCCAAGGTGGCGCCTTCAGAAAGGTTACGACACCGGAGCGCCACCACCACCCGATCGGAGGATCAGAGTTTTCCCCGGAGCATCACGACAACAATGAAAGCCACCGTGACGCCTTTAAGAAGGGAACGAGTTTCACCGCCGCCGGTTCCTCTGAAGATAGAACATGTTTTCACCCGACGAACACTCACCGCACAGAACGAAAATTTTAAATGTTTTATGTAATGTATTTCTTAATATATATACTTTTAATATTTGGAAGTATAAGAAAAAGCAAAAAAGGAAAGCAAAAAAGAAAATAAACGAAAATAGAAACAGAGAAAAAAAAATGAGGCTGTGCCTCCGAAGAGCTGGGCCGGCCTACTCTCGCGCCCCTGATCCAAACCAAACAGCCAAATTTCAACACGTGTAACAGTCCCCGTTAGGACGGCCCACGTGAACTGGGCCACGACCCCGGCAATCCACGTGGAGTAAGCCCAGACTAAACAAGGCACCAGGAACTCTGGGCCCGAAACGCATCGGTCTCGCGCACCAGCAGCCTGCGACGGCAAGTGCAAAACCCTCCTCTGTCTCAAAAAAAAAAAAGTGCAAACCCTCCTCGTCCGACTCTTCCCAAATTCCCCAACCATGGCGGCTGTAGCGGTCACACGCCGCAGGCTCTCGGCGCTCCTCCTCTCCTCCCGTGCGACACCCCGTCGCTTCCTCCTCCTCACCGGCGCCGGCGCCTCCGCGTCCTCAGCCCACCTCTCTCCGTGGGCGCCGCCGTCGCGGGGGGCGAAGACGGCGTTGCCGGGAAGGCCCGGGTATTCTCCGCTCAACGACCCGTCCCCGAACTGGAGCAACCGGCCACCCAAGGAGACCATCCTGCTGGATGGCTGCGACTACGAGCACTGGCTCATTGTCATGGAGTTCCCCGCCGACCCCAAGCCCTCGGAGGAGGATATGGTAGCCGCCTACGTCAAGACCCTCACCGCTGTGCTCGGAAGGTATACGCACTTCTCTGGCCTTATTGGTCAACCCTATCGAATTGAATATCTTAGTTTGGTTTTCTACATCATCGATTTTTAATCTGGTTTTGCATTCACCAGTCTGCTTTTATTTAGATTCTTTGAAAGCATTCTGTATGTCCGGGAGCACCAGCGTTGTCCTTGCTTCTTAGGGTGATGCAAATTCAGGCATATCCGCTCTTTTACTACTAGGGTGGATCTTTCATACTCTCAAACAGTATTAGAGCAACTCTAGCACTAGCAGAGTCACCCTATCCCCGGTCGCATGTGGGTATGGAGGCCGTGTCCGCGGCAGCTGTGCGCAGAAACAGAGTCGCCATAATGCGGCCTTCATATCTTGGCCAGATTGAATAATGCGGACTGTTTTTTTGCATCAACTCAAAAATTCACACTCAATTTGAGGGATAAAACATTAAAATTTGAGATAAATTGCATTACAAAGTGGTTACATAGGGGTAGAAAAGTCGATTAGCGACATTGTTTTACTACTCTTGGGAGAAGAACTAGTTGCACCCCACAAGATGATGGTGAATTCAGTGCACGGTGCACATGCATATGCGACGAATCGACTTGTCCTCTACGCATGGTGGTGTGACGGTCTGGTGACCTCGCCTTCGTCCCATTCATGCCGGCGGTCGTTGAGGTTGGAGACGAGTTTTTCAAGACAGGGCAAGCCCCAATATGGCATGGTTTGTTTCGAATGTGCGCCATCTGATGCGCTCCCTCTCAGCCACCAAGTATGTCTGTTTCTCCTTGTATTGGAGCCAGATGGCGCGGTCCCTCTTCACCTGTAACGCCTTCCCGGCGTCAGGATGCTTGAAATTTCTCTGGGGCGGGTGACCGAGGTGTGGGTGGCGTAGCGCTCATCCCATGCCTCCTTAACAGAAAGGCGACGAGGAGCACGTTGTGCGCGATATGAGCTGCTTGGGCGAGCCCTCGCCTGCTCATATGGGACCTGCACTTAGCCGTGCTGGATATCCCAAACAATGGAGTGTGTTTTGGGATTCCAATCCGGCCACTCCTCCTGCGCGGGATCCTCCATCGCGCCATGGCGATGCCACTCCTGCTCCTCGGCGATGAGGTCGGCCTTCTCCGACGCTTCCTCCTCGTCAAAGGTCCGCTCCCCCGAGAGCGGAACCCAGCCAAACCACGGGGAAGCGGCATGGCACAAGGAGAGAGAAAGTGGCTACAGGCAGCGGTGTTGGAAGTGGAGGCTGTGAGCTATCCTGCCATGGAGAGTGGGGGCGGGCGGCGAGAAAACGTGGCGGGAGTGGCCGCGGGCAGTCGCCATTGATTGACATGCTTCCTGTTGCCATGGGCGAGAGGAGATGGGCCGCGTGGGAGGGTGAGGACGGCGGTGAAACTTCCCTCCCATGCAAGCAGTTGGCGGATGAAGCGCCCTCCAAACCAACGCCCATAGCCTCCAAATATGGATGCTCTTTGGCCCAATATGGAGCGCCCTCCATAAATTATGGTGACTCGGCACTCTGCTAGAGTGGCCTTTTGGGCCAAAATTGCCATATTGGCGGTTATTATGCATGTGCCTTCGCTTTGCTTGGATTTGGTGAAGCCCTTAATTGGTATATTAGGTAGAACTATCACATTGAAGAGAGAATGAGAGATAAAGCAGATTAATTGTTGGATAGAAGAAGCACATCATGCAAACCCTCATCTCCACCTCCTTGCATTCTGTCTGAAACAATGCACCACTGGTTTTACTGTTGTTGGTTCAAAACGGGGTAGCTTGAGTGAGTGAGGGTTTGAATCACACCCCTGTCAATTGGGTGTCAAGGCAAGTCTCTGATTTAATGGGAGGCTTAAGGAACTTCGTTTATTTAATTCTTTGATTGATGACAGGGTCCATGCTGATCCAAGAAGTATAATTTACAACTTAAGTAACACACTTGATCTCCAACTTTCTAATTAATGACATCTCTTTTCCTAGTATTATAACTCTTTCCCTATGAATACAATATGTGTTTCCTGATTACCACAAGCTGTCTGGGCTGTGCTGCTTGCTTTGACTTGTCACATGTTAGCCATAACAATTGCTCACGGGAACAGTACCCTATGGTAGTTGCGCAATCCTTAAGATTGTGGTATTCCTGTATGTTTGTTTCTGATTAGTTTATTTCCTCAAAATCAGGTTTTCTAGTTATCTATGTGCCATCAGTTATAGATGAATAAACAAAATGAAAGTCTAAACAAGCCCATCTCAAGTCACTTAGCCGTCCTTCCTTGGAAGTAGTTATTTCCTATAACTTATGGCAAGGATTAACCAGCTTATACGAGAACATGTCAGGCCTATAAGCGTGAAAAGCTTGCCCTTTAGGTTACCTATAAGTATGTCCAAAGACTGCTTGCCTGTATCCAAGTTGTAAGACTGTTGGAGCGGTTTCTCTGTTTGAAAAGTATCCAACACAATACCATTCTGGTTTATTTGTTGCCATGATTCTGTGGCTCTAGCAAAGAAAATTAAAGATGACTCTTCTGCCATATCTGACGACTAAGAGACAGCCATCTCTTTGTGCCTTGTAGGCTTGTACTACAAAGATTGTTAGTCCCCAAATTGTGGGATATCATTATCATGTAGTAAATCTAGTTGCCTCAACAGAACAGCCTTTCATTTCTGGACCACCTTATTACTTGGAGTTGGTCAGAATATAAGAGTCCAGCCATTTAAAATGCTATGACGAAGTAAAATGCTTGTTAATTTTGTGTGCACAAGGCTGTCCATCATTGAAGATCTGTTTTTGGGGTTTGAATGTAGTATTATGTTTACCCTTATCGATCCATTTCTTAGTTTTATGTTTCACACTCTTAACTACTAACTTTAGGCTATGTGTATCTTCTAGTGCATTCTTCTAGGTTGACGTGTGCTCTTTTAATGAACTTTCATGCTCTAATAAGTTATAACTGAATGGATATGGATTTTAATTGTTTTAAACAGTGAGGAGGAGGCAAAGAAGAAGATCTACTCAGTATGCACTACAACTTACACAGGGTTTGGTGCGTTGATTTCGGAGGAGTTATCATACAAAGTTAAAGGTGAAAATTGCGTGGCTCTACTTTTCTGCAAGATATTATTGCCAAATCATGTTTCAACTGAATTTTGGATTGTTATTGTTGCTACTTAAGGATTGCCGGGAGTTCTTTGGGTATTACCTGATTCATATTTGGATGTGCCTAACAAGGATTATGGAGGTTAGTACTTGTCGTTACTTATTCATATGTACTAACTTCCACACCTGGCTTAAACACTTTGATCATATTATGTAGAAAATGCAAAACCACTTGTATATGTGGTACATGTACTACTTAGCCCTCCATATGTACCATGATGTTTGGCAAGGACTTTTTTTTTGTAAAGATGGGATTCTGGTCTTTATGGAAGTCTAAATTAATCTCTGAGGCATATTTGATGATGATGGTAGTACTTGTGCTTACATATACATCTGCAAGTGGAGGAAATCCATTTTCTATCATGTATGCTGTTCTTCCCTATGCACCTTACGTCTTATCGTTGTTTTTCATCTCACCCAAATTATATGTTGTTATCATGCTCTTACTTATATTAGGCTACTATTCAAGCAGGTGATCTCTTCGTAGATGGCAAAGTCATTCATAGGCCACAATTTCAGTTCACTGAGAGGCAGCAGGTAAGGAGTAGGCCTCGTCCCCGCTATGATAGGCGACGAGAGACTATGCAGGTTGAACGAAGAGAAACTATGCAGAGAGGTCCTTCAGTACAAGAGCACAGACCTTCATTTTCTCAGCAGGTTCCTCACAATAATGGGCAGCATGAAATCGTACCGCCAGGAAGGAACTAACTTCATTCTACATTAGTATGGATAATGATGTTGGGAGTTACCCTTCTCTTTTCCTTATTTCTATGTGGAATATACTGAACTTTGTTTTGCATTGTAGCAACAAAAAGTAGAAGAGACCGCTTTGTGCAATGTCATGATTTGATGCTTTTCAAAGCTTCTTTTTATGCAAATGAGGAAGGGAATGCTTTTTTGTTGAATCAATAAAAGCAAATTTATAAATTTCAGCACTCCTTAAACTTGGTTTTAAATGTTAGACTAGAATTCGGTAAGTTGGTCAGGATCGACATCTACCGGCAACGTCAGCAACACTTCAATTTGAGGCCAAGTAGTTTGTTATCAATGACCCGCAGGCAAGCTAGTTTGTAATCTAAAGAGTTGGAAGCAGGATGTCCGCTGCCTTGTGTACGGTATACTTATGGAGGCATTCTATGGTGGAATGTACTACTAAAGTGCATTTGGGCATTGGCTGCAAAAGAGGTAGCAGAACAGGTGCTGACCCAGGAAATCAAAGCAAAGGATTGGATAGTCTCTCTAACGGACAAACTGCCCCACTGCGAATTAATGGAGGCATCACCGTTTGGGCGATTTAACATGTTCAAAAGAAAGCTATTTATGAATATATATTCCAAAGCCCCCCCCCCCCCCCTCTCTCTCTCTCTCTCTCTGATGGGTTTTGCTGAAAGTTGTATGGCAGACACTGGTAGAAAAAAGCCCTTTAGTCCCGGTTCGCAACAGCCTTTAGTCCCGGCTGTGCAACCGGGACTAAATAAGCGCGACTAAAGACCCCCCCCTTTAGCCGCGGCTCTTACGGACCGCGACAAAAGTCTTTAGTCCCGGTTCTTGTGGCTAACCGCGACTAAAGGCCGCCACAGGTTTTTGAAAAAAAAATTGAATTTTTTTTTTCAAATTTCTGAATTATTTTAACCTCTAGTCTCTAATCACCACCCCTCATCACTTCTCAATTTATTCTTTTATCACCCCTCATCATTCCAAATCATCTAACTTCCCAACCGGTCACCCATCCCTCTCACTACTCCAGCCCAAGCACGCTTAACTTCCGGGTTCTATTCTCCCACGCTCCAAGTCTGCACTTGTTGTTTTCCTGACAATAATAAGATGTCAATCCTATTAACCTTCAGGAATTTTGCTTGAGCATGAAGTGACACATTTCACTGTTTGAGTTTGAAACTATTGTTTTAAAAAACAATAATTATTTAGTAACACTAATATTTCTTGAATAATTAGTTTAACCATTGTTTGACCACAGTTTGACCACAGTTGACCACAGTTTGACCAGATTTGACCAAAATTGAAATAATTAAAATAATTATTTAGTAACACTAATATTCTAGAATAATTAGTTTGACCATTGTTTGACCATAGTTTGCCCACTGTTTGAATATTTTTCAATTTTTTCCACTCTAGATCTTACAAGCCCCGTAACTTTTTTTCTATTAGGTTTTTGAGGATTTTGAAAATGTTTAACGGGGTTCCCCCAGTTAAATTTGGATGTAACTTTTCGAGTAGATGATTTTTCATATAAAAAACTTTTTCATCCGAGTTAGTATGCAAAAGTTATGCCCATTTTTACAAATTTCAGAGAGATTTTGCAAATAAAGTCAAAATTCACATGTGCAAATTTTCCCAACAACTAGACCACATATCACATGAGAAACTTATTTTCTTTTATTTTTTTGACATTTCCATTATTTTCTTTTATTTTTTTTAAAACTGAAAAGGCGATCCCGGGGGGGGGGGGTAGAGTTTGAAAATGGGACCTTTAGTACCGGTTCGTGGCACGAACCGGGACTAAAGGTCTCAACCCCATTAGTTCCGGTTCGTGCCACAAACCGGGACTAAAAGGGAGGAGCTTTAGTCGCGGTTGGCCTGGCCAACCGCGACTAAAGCCCGCGAGCGCCCTGGGCCCAGGCATTTGGTCGCGGTTCATCTGCCGAACCGCGACTAAAGACTTCATTAGTCGCGGTTCCTACAGTTTCGCGACTAATGGGGCTGGACGGAAGCCTCTTTTTCTATCAGTGAGAGCTAGAGGTTCAACAGAAGATGAATATTGGCTGGTATAGAGAGTGCACCGCTACTAATGGGATACCTCCGCCCCGAGGTCGGGTTAATATCAATGTTGATGCCGCCACAGGCAAAGACCGAGTCTAAGGGCGTGTTTGATAGGTTGCATTTTGGAGTCTGCATCTATGACTTAGTTGGGCGAGTAAATACAGGTCAAAAATCATGTTGTGCATATTGTTTGATAGTCATGTATGGCGATCACCCATATTTATGAATCTCCTAGAGTTGCCCCAAGGGATCGCCTTGTAATATGTCCGGTTACATTCCAAAGATGAATCAAACCAGGAGATAGATAAGCGCTATGGCGGACACATGAAATAAGAATTTGAAAAGTAACGATCAACTTTATGGATCCATAGGTAGATTCACTTGTGAAGCTATGGGATGGGACAAGATTCAAAAGTACCAAAAGTAAGTTAAGTGGGACACTGAGTTCATTGCTGCGATCGAGGGTCCAAAGCCAGCCAATTTGATGACTGCGTAGGAACGGGTTCCGAATGCTCACAATAATATAGTTGGAAATGACAAAAGGCTCCTAAATCGATACCTAATAATAGCTTAGCAGCTCCTTCGTTTTACTAAAGAGCCAAGTTCAGACAAGCAACTCGGAAGGAGGAATGTGTTGAAATGCCTATGCCTAAGAGAGATAAGTGGAGGACGTATGATAGCCGAGAGGATGTCGGTACATGACGGAGTTTAAGGAGTTGTTTTTGGATTCGGCATGGCATATTTCATTTTTTT
The DNA here is from genome assembly GCF_018294505.1 of Triticum aestivum. Lineage (NCBI taxonomy): Eukaryota > Viridiplantae > Streptophyta > Magnoliopsida > Poales > Poaceae > Triticum > Triticum aestivum. The sequence goes on along the minus strand of NC_057810.1, from coordinate 615,415,104 downwards.
AATGAGAACGTCGTCTCCTTGCTTACCCGCCTGGCCAATGGAAGGAATTAATTACCTTGGTCAGTCAGCGAAAGAAAGAATCTCGCCAGTTCATCATCCCAATCTTTCCTATTAGTTTCATTAATTAATTCAGCCCCAAAGTGTTGGCAATCAAGGGCCAAGAAAGAATCCCAAGTCTATCCTATCTCGCCACGGTCGAAAGCACAATCCCTTTCTCTTCCTATACCGAAACCGTCGTTTCATTCCTCCGCAACTTTTATCGCGGACATGATCCAATCTACCTTGCAAGACAGATTAAGATATAACTTAAGGCTTTCCCAAGCTGACGCATAACCTCTGGTAGAGGCATTCACCCAGAGACAGAGAAGTGGGAAACCGTGGATGAAAAGAATACTGAGGTCTTTGATAGCAAACTTCTACGCGAGCTTTCTAACTAAAAGGAATCTCTTATTCATATGGCATAAAATGGAAAAACTTGATGGAGATTTCTTCTCCATTTCCATGGTACAGTCCCTTTGCATGCTACAGTTCCATTACTTACTACCTGAATTTGCTATATACGAAATTATGACATCTACGGTACTTGTCATCTACTTCTGGTGGAAGCAATTCCAAAGGTGAAGATAATACTGAGCCGAATAGTAATGAGGGAAATGCAAAATCTAGCAAAGGTAAGAAGGGTCAAGGAAGAATAGCAGTGACTTATAAAAGGAAAGCATCGAATAAAAGGAAGGAGATCCATCTTGATTTTTTGCATGTGGTCAATGCGTTTGCTGATTGATAACTGTCTAATCTTAAGATGGTTTTATGGCACGTTACAAACATACATATACAGTCGAAATATAGTTGTGTTGAGTTAGGTTGAAGAATTTTTACCTTCTTTTTGAAATGAGATATAGTGCTTTCTTTGTTCGGTAGGAGATTTTGCACTTTCATATTCTAGTTCCTCATTTGAGCGTTCTTTTGCTCTGTTGGTGGGGCATAAACTCATAAATAGTGTGTGTTTTAACTTTCAAGAATAGTAAAAGTATGAATTCAAGTAGTAGCTTTTTCTAAATAGTCGAGTAGGGCTGGCAACAAGGACTAGGAAGATACGGGCTAGTTTTTTTAAGGGATTTATTTATGCAAGATATGCACGTGAGTAGGTCAGTATATGCGTATTTGCTAATAGAGGAAAACACGTAGTAAGTAGGCTTGCTTTTTCATAGGGATAGGTAGCTTGACAAGGGATGCCCGGGATAACACATAGGAAAGTATAGAAGGAAAGGCGGCGGGAAAGTAGCCATGGTCAAGGTAAACAAGTATTAGGTCTTTTCTTTCCGAAGCAAGTCAAGGACAACTAGGTCAGCCTGGGGGGGGGCAATCCTCTCGATCGATACTTCTCTTCCACAGACTAAACCAATTAAAAAACAATTTATAGAGTATTCCTGCATTCCTATCTGGTCTGCATCTCCCCTATTGAAACTATAATATAACCTTAATGGAAGGGCCCAGGTTCTGCCTTGCCAAACCGACAAATCCAGAAATTGTACATGAATTCATCGGTCTTAACGTGTGATTTCGTTATAAGTGAACAGACGTCATCGTCCAGCCGTGTCGAGTTGGGATTAGAGGAGAGAGCTCGAATGGATAGGTCCAGTGAGGCGGGTGTGGAGCATGAAGGATTAAGAAGGCCCTCTTTATTTCCGGAATCAAGAAAGACTTAGCAGCCCAAATAAAGTAACCCTTTACCCCTCCGAGTCTATCGTATCCATAGTTTCAGTGGGTATCGAACTCCGAAGCGAGGAAGCTATTTCAATTGAACGGGCTTACTTTCTTACTTGGTTCTTTTGTAGAACAACCTTGGTATGAAGCTAGACGATTTAAACTATATAAGCATAAGCAATTCAAACTAGACATTTCGACCTTCATCCCACCCGAGAAATAATAAGCAAAGATCTAGTAAGTCGGGCGCAGAGAAAGCGACTCCTGAGATTGAGGGGGATAGGATACTATCTCCTAGCGCATATATGAAACGATAGCTGGTTTTCTACTGGAGGGAGGGGGGCTTTCGATTGTAATTTTTACAATTAGTAGTTCTTGCTTTCATATTCTCATATATAGTTATCATTTTTTCTGCACTTTCATAAACTCATAGTGTGACGCCCCCGTTTCAATCGTACACTAAACATGCACGCAAACATGTACGATCAAGATCAGGAACTCACGGGAAGATATCACAACACAACTCTAGAAGTAAGATAAGTCATACAAGCATCATATTACAAGCCACGTGCCTCGAGGACTCGAATACAAGTGTGTTGTGATACAAGCATCATTTGGCCGGACACACTTTCCTGGGCACAACAGAGAGGTCAGCACGCTGGTCTAACTCCTATGGAGCAGGGTTCTGGGCCCATCGCCCATTGCACACCTGCACGTTGCGAACGCGGCCGGAAGCAGACCTAGCCTCCGTAATACAAGAGCAGGCGTTCTAGTCCAATCCGGCGCGCGCCGCTCAGTCGCTGACGTCACGAAGGCTTCGGCTGATACCACGACGTCGAGTGCCCATAACTGTTCCCGCGTAGTTGTTTAGTGCATATAGGCCAGTGGCCAGACTCAGATCAAATACCAAGATCTCGTTAAGCATGTTATTATGAATTAACTGCGAACGCCGACCAAGGCCAGGCCCACCTCTCTCCTAGGTGGCCTCAACCTGCCATGTCGCTCCGCCACAAAGATCCGCATAGAGGGCCATCGGGAAAGTATGTCCTTTCAGCCCCCAATTCATGAATCAACCGCGGGTACTCAATGAGCCGACCCGACTTTAGTCACCAACTATATAGTATGTATGTATAGTATAGTATATACCCGTGATCACCTCCCGAGTGATCATGACCCGATAGTATAGCAAGGCAGACTGACAAGAATGTAGGGCCAATGATGATAAACTAGCATCCTATACTAAGCATTTAGGATTGCGGATAAGGTATCAATAACATTAGCAACAATGACAGGCTATGCATCAGAATAGGATTAACGGAAAGCAGTAACATGCTACACTATTCTAATGCAAGCAGTATAGAGGAGAGTAGGCGATATCTGGTTATCAAGGGGGGGGGGCTTGCCTGGTTGCTCTGGCAAGAAGGAGGGGTCGTCAACACCATAGTCGAACTAGGGGTCGCCGGCAGCCTCGGGGTCTACCGAAAAGAAGTAACGGAGGAGGGACACAATAAATAATAGAGCAATCAAAGTATCACAAAGCATAGCATGGCAGTACGCGGTGCTAGAGGTGAGTAGTAGGTGATACCGACAAAGAGGGGGAAACATCCGGGAAAGTGTCCCCGTGTTGGGGAACGTAGTAATGTCAAAAAAATTCCTACGCACACGCAAGATCATGGTGATGGCATAGCAACGAGAGGGGAGAGTATTGTCCACGTACCCTCATAGACCGTAAGCGGAAGCGTTATGACAATGCGGTTGATGTAGTCGTACGTCTTCACGATCCGACCGATCCAAGTACCGAACGTACGGCACCTCCGAGTTCAGCACACGTTCAGCTCGATGACGATCCCCGGGCTCCGATCCAGCAAAGCTTCGGGGATGAGTTCCGTCATCACGACGGCGTGGTGACGATGATAATGCTCTACCGGCGCAGGGCTTCGCCTAAACTCCGCGACGATATGACCGAGGTGGAATATGGTGGAGGGGGGCACCGCACACGGCTAAGGAATGATCCGTAGATCAACTTGTGTGTCATGGGGTGCCCCCCTGCCCCCGTATATAAAGGAGGGAGGGGGGAGGTGCGGCCGGCCTAGGAGGGGGCGCGCCAAGGGAAGTCCTACTCCCACTGGGAGTAGGACTCCCTCCTTCCTTGTTGGAGTAGGAGAAGGGGGGAAAGAGGGGGAGAGGAGGAAGGAAAGGGGGGCCGCACCCCTTGTCCAATTCGGACCAGAGGGGGGCTGCACGCCTCCTTCCTTTCGTCCTCTCTCCTCTATTCCCGTATGGCCCAATAAGGCCCATATACTCCCCGGCGAATTCCCGTAACTCTCCGGTACTCCGAAAAATACCCGAATCACTCGGAACCTTTCCGAACTCCGAATATAGTCGTCCAATATATCGATCTTTACGTCTCGACCATTTCGAGACTCCTCGTCATGTCCCTGATCTCATCCGGGACTCCGAACCTCCTCGGTACATCAAAACTCATAAACTCATAATATAACTGTCATCGTAACGTTAAGCGTGCGGACCCTACGGGTTCGAGAACTATGTAGACATGACCTAGAACTATTCTCGGTCAATAACCAATAGCGGAACCTGGATGCCCATATTGGTTCCTACATATTCTACGAAGATCTTTATCGGTCAAACCGCATAACAACATACGATGTTCCCTTTGTCATTGGTATGTTACTTGCCCGAGATTTGATCGTCGGTATCCAATACCTAGTTCAATCTCATTACCGGCAAGTCTCTTTACTCGTTACGTAATGCATCATCCCGTAACCAACTCATTAGTCACATTGCTTGCAAGGCTTATAGTGATGTGCATTACCAAGAGGGCCCAGAGATACCTCTCCGACAATCGGAGTGACAAAACCTAATCTCGAAATACGCCAACTCAACATGTACCTTCGGAGACACCTGTAGTACTCCTTTATAATCACCCAGTTACGTTGTGACGTTTGGTAGTACCCAAAGTGTTCCTCCGGTAAACGGGAGTTGCATAATCTCATAGTTACAGGAACATGTATAAGTCACGAAGAAAGCAATAGCAACATACTAAACGATCAAGTGCTAGGCTAACGGAATGGGTCATGTCAATCACATCATTCTCCTAATGATGTGATCCCATTAATCAAATGACAACACATGTCTATGGTTAGGAAACATAACCATCTTTGATTAATGACCTAGTCAAGTAGAGGCATACTAGTGACTATATGTTTGTCTATGTATTCACACATGTATCATGTTTCCGGTTAATACAATTCTAGCATGAATAATAAATATTTATCATGAAATAAGGAAATAAATAATAACTTTATTATTGCCTCTATGGCATATTTCCTTCAGTCTCCCACTTGCACTAGAGTCAATAATCTAGTTCACATCGCTATGTGATTTAACACCAATATTCACATCTGCATGTGATTAATACCCATAGTTCACATTATCATGTGATCAACACCCAAAGGGTTTACTAGAGTCAATAATCTAGTTCACATTGCTATGTGATTAACACCCAAAAGAGTACTAAGGTATGATCATGTTTTGCTCGTGAGAGAAGCTTAGTCAACGGGTCTGCCATATTCAGAGCCGTATGTATTTCGCGAATATTCTATGTCCACAATGCTCTGCACGGAGCTACTCTAGCTAATTGCTCCCACTTTCAATATGTATCCAGATTGAGACTTAGAGTCATCTGGATTGGTGTAAAAGCTTGCATCGTTGTAACTTTTACGACAGGCTCTTTTATCACCTTCATAATCGAGAAACATCTCCTTAGTCCTCACTAAGGATATTCTTGACCCATGTCCAGTGATCTACTTATTAGATCAAAATTGTATTCCTTTGCCAAACACAGAGCAAGGTATACAATAGGTCTGGTTCATAGCATAGCATACTTTATAGAACCTATGACTGAGGCATAGGGAATGACTTTTCATTCTCTTTCTATTTTCTGCAATGGTCGGGTCTTGAGTCTTACTCAACTTCACACCTTGTAACACAGGCAAGAACTCCTTCTTTGACTGTTCTATTTTGAACTATTTCGAAATTTTATCAAGGTATGTACTCATTGAAAAAAATCTTATCAAGCGTCTTGATCTATCTATATAGATCTTGATGCTCAATGTGTAAGCAGCTTCACCGAGGTCTTGCTTTGAAAAACTCTTATTCAAGTATCCTTTCATGCTATCCAGAATTTCCATATCATTTACAATTAACAATATGTCATCCACATATAATATTAGAAATGCTATAGAGCTCCCACTCACTTTCTTGTAAATACAGGCTTCTTCAAAAGTCTGTATAAAACCATATGCTTTGATCAACTCATCAAAGCGTATATTCCAACTCTGAGATGCTTGCACCAGTCCATTGATGGATTGCTGGAGCTTGCACACTTTGTTAGCATCTTTAGGATTGACAAAAACTTTCTGGTTGCATCATATACAACTCTTCTTTAATAAATCCATTAAGGAATGCAGTTTTGACATCCATTTGCCAGATTTCATAAAATGTGGCAATTGATAACATGATTCAGACAGACTTAAGCTTCGATACGAGTGAGAAAATCTCATCGTATTCAACACCTTGAACTTGTTGAAAACATTTCACAACAAGTCGAGCTTAGTAGATAGTAACACTACTATCAATGTCCGTCTTCCTCTTGAAGATCCATTTATTTAACATGGCTTGCTGATCATCGAGCAAGTCAATCAAAGTCCATACTTTGTTCTCATACATGGATCATATCTCAGATTTTATGGCCTCAAGCCATTTCGTGGAATCTGGGCTCATCATCGCTTCCTCATAGTTCGTAGGTTCATCATGGTCTAGTAACATGACTTCCAGAACAGGATTACCGTACCACTCTGGTGCGGATCTTACTCTGGAAGACCTATGAGGTTCTGTAGTAACTTAATCTGAAGTTTCATGATCATCATCATTAACTTCCTCACTAATTGGTGTAGTAGTCACAGGAACAGATTTCTGTGATGAACTACTTTCCAATAAGGGAGCAGGTACAGTTACCTCATCAAGTTCTACTTTCCTCCCACTCACTTCTTTCGAGAGAAACTCCTTCTCTAGAAAGGATCCATTCTTAGCAATGAATAACTTGCCTTCCGATCTGTGATAGAAGGTGTACCCAATAGTTAACTTTGGGTATTCTATGAAGAGGCACTTCTCCGATTTGGGTTTGAGCTTATCAGGTTGAAACTTTTTTCATATAAGCATCGCAACTCCAAACTTTAAGAAACGACAGCTTAGGTTTACTGCTAAACCATAGTTCATACGGTGTCGTCTCAACGGATTTAGATGGTGCCCTTTTAAACATGAATGCAGCTGTCTCTAATGCACAACCCCAAAACGATAGTGGTAAAACCGATAAGAGACATCATAGATCGCACCATATCCAATAAAGTGCGGTTACGACGTTCGGACACACCATAACGTTGTGGTGTTCCAGGTGGCGTGAGCTATGAAACTATTCCACATTGTTTTAACTGAAGACCAAACTCGTAACTCAAATATTCGTCTCCGCGATCAGATCGTAGAAACTTTATTTTCTTGTTACGATGATTTTTCCACTACTCTGAAATTCTTTGAACCTTTCAATTATTTCAGACTTATGTTTCATCAAGTAGATATACCCATATCTGCTCAAATTATTTTGTGAAGGTCAGAAAATAACGATACTTGCCACGAGCATGAACACTCATTGGATCGCATACATCGGTATGTATTATTTTCAATAAGTCAGTAGCTTGTTCCATTATTCCGGAGAACGAAGTTTTTAGTCATCTTGCCCAAAAGGCACGGTTCGCAAGCATCAAATGATTCATAACCAAGTGATTCCGAAAATCCATCTTTATGGAGTTTCTTCATGCGCTTTATACCGATATGACCCAAACGGCAGTGCCACAAATAAGTTGCACTATCATTATCAACTTTGCATCTTTTGGCATCAATATTATGAATATGTGTATCACTACGACCGAGATCCAACAAACTATTTTCATTGGGTGTATGACCATCAAAGGTTTTATTCATTTAAACAGAACAACAATTATTCTCTGATTTTAAATGAATAACCGTATTGCAATAAACATGATCAAATCATATTCATGCTCAACGCAAACACCAAATAACATTTATTTAGGTTCAACACTAATCTCGAAAGTATAGGGAGTGTGCGATGATGATCATATCAATCTTGGAACCACTTCCAACATACATCGTCACTTCACCCTCAACTAGTTTCTGTTTATTCTGTAACTCCTGTTTCGAGTTACTAATCTTAGCAACCGAACAAGTATCAAATACTCAGGGGTTACTATAAACACTAGTAAGGTACACATCAATAACATGTATATCAAATATACCCTTGTTCACTTTGCCATCCTTCTTATCCACCAAATATTCAGGGCATTTCCGCTTCTAGTGACCATTTCCTTTGCAGTGTAAGCACTCAGTTTCAGGCTTTGGTTCAGCTTTGGGCTTCTTCATGGGAGTGACAACTTGCTTGTCATTCTACTTGAAGTTCCCTTTCTTTCCCTTTGCCCTTTTTCTTGAAACTAGTGATCTTGTCAACCATCAACACTTGATGCTCTTTCTTGATTTCTAACTTCGTTGATTTCAACATCACGAAGCGCTCGGGAATCGTTTTCGTCATCCCTTGCATACTATAGTTCATCACAAAGTTCTACTAACTTGGTGATGGTGACTAGAGAATTCTGTCAATCACTATCTTATCTGGAAGATTAACTCCCACTTGATTCAAGCGATTGAAGTACCCAGACAATCTGAGCACATGCTCACTAGTTGAGCGATTCTCCTCCATCTTTTAGCTATAGAACTTGTTGGAGACTTCATATCTCTCAACTCGGGTATTTGCTTGAAATATTAACTTCAACTCTTGGAACATCTCATATGGTCCATGACGTTCAAAACGTCTTTGAAGTCCCGATTCTAAGGCGTTAAGCATGGTGCACTAAACTATCAAGTAGTCATCATATTGAGCTAGCCAAACGTTCATAACGTCTGCATCTGCTCCTGCAATAGGTCTGTCACCTAGCGGTGCATTAAGGACATAATTCTTCTGTGCAGCAATGAGGATAAACCTCAGATCACGGATCCAATCCGCATCATTGCTACTAACATCTTTCAACACAATTTTCTCTAGGAACATATCAAAATAAACATATGAAAGCAACAACGCAAGCTATTGATCTACAACATAATTTGCAAAATACTACCAGGACTAAGTTCATGATAAATTAAAGTTCAATTAATCATATTACTTAAGAACTCCCACTTAGATAGACATCCTCTAATCCTCTAAGTGATCACGTGATCCATATCAACTAAACCATGTCCGATCATCACGTGAGATGGAGTAGTTTCAATGGTGAACATCATATGTTGATCATATCTACTATATGATTCACGCTCGACCTTTCGGTCTCCGTGTTCCGAGGCCATATCTGTATATGCTAGGCTCGTCAAGTTTAACCTGAGTATTCCGCGTGTGCAACTGTTTTGCACCCGTTGTATTTGAACGTAGAGCCTATCACACCCGATCATCACGTGGTGTCTCAGCACGAAGAACTTTCGCAATGGTGCATACTCAGGGAGAACACTTCTTGATAATTAGTGAGAGATCATCTTAAAATGCTACCGTCAATCAAAGCAAGATAAGATGCATAAAGGATAAACATCACATGCAATCAATATAAGTGATATGATATGGCCATCATCATCTTGTGCTTGTGATCTCCATCTTCGAAGCACCGTCGTGATCACCATCGTCACCGGCGCGACACCTTGATCTCCATCGTAGCATCGTTGTCGTTACGCCATCTATTGCTTCTACGACTATCGCTACCGCTTAGTGATAAAGTAAAGCAATTACAGGGCGTTTGCATTTCATACAATAAAGCGACAACCATATGGCTCCTGCCAGTTGCCGATAACTTCGGTTACAAAACATGATCATCTCATACAATAAAATATAGCATCACGTCTTGACCATATCACATCACAACATGCCCTGCAAAAACAAGTTAGACGTCCTCTACTTTGTTGTTGCAAATTTTACGTGGCTGCTACGGGCTTAGCAAGAACCGTTCTTACCTACGCATCAAAACCACAACGATAGTTCGTCAAGTTAGTGCTGTTTTAACCTTCGCAAGGACCGGGCGTAGCCACACTCGATTCAGCTAAAGTGAGAGAGACAGACACCCGCCAGCCACCTTTAAGCACAAGTGCTCGTAACGGTGAAACCAGTCTCGCGTAAGCGTACGCGTAATGTCGGTCCGGGCCGCTTCATCTCACAATACCGCCGAACCAAAGTATGACATGCTGGTAAGCAGTATGACTTGTATCGCCCACAACTCACTTGTGTTCTACTCGTGCATATAACATCAACGCATAAAACCTAGGCTCGGATGCCACTGTTGGGGAACGTAGTAATTTCAAAAAATTCCTACGCACACGCAAGATCATGGTGATGGCATAGCAACGAGAGGGGAGAGTATTGTCCACGTACCCTCGTAGACCGTAAGCGGAAGCGTTATGACAACGCGGTTGATGTAGTCGTACGTCTTCACGATCCGACCGATCCAAGTACCGAACGTACGGCACCTCCGAGTTCAGCACACGTTCAGCTCGATGACGATCCCCGGGCTCCGATCCAGCAAAGCTTCGGGGATGAGTTCCGTCAGCACGACGGCGTGGTGACGATGATGATGCTCTACCGGCGCAGGGCTTCGCCTAAACTCCGCGACGATATGACGAGGTGGAATATGGTGGAGGGGGCACCGCACACGGCTAAGGAACGATCCGTAGATCAACTTGTGTGTCATGGGGTGCCCCCTGCCCCCGTATATAAAGGAGGGAGGGGGGAGGTGTGGCCGGCCTAGGAGGGGGCGCGCCAAGGGGAGTCCTACTCCCACCGGGAGTAGGACTCCCTCCTTCCTTGTTGGAGTAGGAGAAGGGGGAAAGAGGGGGAGAGGAGGAAGGAAAGGGGGGCCGCACCCCTTGTCCAATTCGGACCAGAGGGGGGCTGCGCGCCTCCTTCCTTTCGGCCTCTCTCTCTATTCCCGTATGGCCCAATAAGGCCCATATACTCCCCGGCGAATTCCCGTAACTCTCCGGTACTCCGAAAAATACCCGAATCACTCGGAACCTTTCCGAACTCCGAATATAGTCGTCCAATATATCGATCTTTACGTCTCGACCATTTCGAGACTCCTCGTCATGTCCCTGATCTCATCCGGGACTCCGAACTCCTTCGGTACATCAAAACTCATAAACTCATAATATAACTGTCATCGTAACGTTAAGCGTGCGGACCCTACGGGTTCGTGAACTATGTAGACATGACCTAGAACTATTCTCGGTCAATAACCAATAGCGGAACCTGGATGCCCATATTGGTTCCTACATATTCTACGAAGATCTTTATCGGTCAAACCGCATAACAACATACGTTGTTCCCTTTGTCATCGGTATGTTACTTGCCCGAGATTTGATCGTCGGTATCCAATACCTAGTTCAATCTCGTTACCGGCAAGTCTCTTTACTCGTTACGTAATGCATCATCCCATAACCAACTCATTAGTCACATTGCTTGCAAGGCTTATAGTGATGTGTATTACCGAGAGGGCCCAGAGATACCTCTCCGACAATCGGAGTGACAAAACCTAATCTCGAAATACGCCAACTCAACATGTACCTTCGGAGACACCTGTAGTACTCCTTTATAATCACCCAGTTACGTTGTGACGTTTGGTAGTACCCAAAGTGTTCCTCCGGTAAACGGGAGTTGCATAATCTCATAGTTACAGGAACATGTATAAGTCACGAAGAAAGCAATAGCAACATACTAAACGATCAAGTGCTAGGCTAACGGAATGGGTCATGTCAATCACATTATTCTCCTAATGATGTGATCCCATTAATCAAATGACAACACATGTCTATGGTTAGGAAACATAACCATCTTTGATTAATGAGCTAGTCAAGTAGAGGCATACTAGTGACTATATGTTTGTCTATGTATTCACACATGTATCATGTTTCCGGTTAATACAATTCTAGCATGAATAATAAATATTTATCATGAAATAAGGAAATAAATAATAACTTTATTATTGCCTCTAGGGCATATTTCCTTCACCCCGGCGTTTCGCGTTTTCGGCCAGATGAACCAGAGGTGAAATGTTGCAGGTTTGCTATGCTAGGGACGCGTGGCTGGCGAGTGGGCTACGTATTTGGATTCGTCTCGTCGTTCTGAGCAACTTTCATGTACAAAGTATTTTCATCCGAGTTATAGATTATTTTATATTAATTTCCAAAGTTTTAATTTATTTACTGAAATTCTTTTAATTCGGAAAATGAATTTAATGCGTCAGCCTGACATCATCATGATGTCAGCAGCCAACCCAGTTGACTCGGGTCAAACCTGACAGCTGGGTCCCACATGTCATACACACTAGGCTAACATCGGTTTAAATTAAACTAAATTAACTATATCAGAACCTGGGCCAACCTGTCAGTCACTATTTAGGTTAACTAAACTAGTTTAATCAATTCCTGTTAATTATGGGGTGTAGGCCCCATTGGCCAGTGGCTGGGGTGCCCAGTCAGCAGGGTTGACTGGTCAACCCTGACAACTAAGGTCCCAGGGCCCACGGGTCAGTGACCCAATGGACGGCCACGTGGCGCCTGGTCAACACCGTCGCCAGAGTAACCCCGACGACCACGTTTTGCGGCGGCGCGCGTCGGGAGGTGGTCGGGTTTCAGCTACGGTGGCTCGTTTCGAGCGCGGGAGGTGGCGTTCGAACGAGTGCGGTGAGCCGCATCTAGTGGTGGCGGTGGCATGGTCGGAGGTGGCTGGAAGTGACGGCGGCGAGCACATCGGCGGACGGTCGGAGTCGGGTGTGAGAGCAAACGGTGGTACGGAGCATGGTTTTACGCGCGGTTGGGTGCGTTCGAAAGCAGGGGCTCGGGTGCACCCATTTGTGGCCTCAGTCGACGCTGGGACGGACGGTGTCGCCGACGGCGTCAACCGCGGCGGACGCCGGAGTTCGGTCAAGCTCGGGAACGACGTTGCAAAGGGCAAAACGGTCGGTGTTCGGCACCTATAGCACCTACGCGAGCTCACCAAGCGAATGGAGGCACGCACGGGACCACTGGTCCACCGGAGCCTCGCCGGAGATGAGCGCGTGCGGTGGAGCATTTTGGCCGACGGCGGATCGGTTGCTAGAGCTCGCTATCGATCACGTGGAGGGAGGGGAAGGAGAGTGATGCTCACATGGGGCCTGTAGATGTGCTAAGCGGGCGCGGGGAAGGCTTGATGGCGACGAACGGGCGGCGGCGATCCAAGGTGGCCGAGGAGGAAGATGAAGTCGTCACAGTCACTGCAGGGGCTCCGAGCTCCAAGTCAAGGTCGCATGGGGTGTAGGGTACGGCGACGGAGTGAACATGCATGTCGGACGAGCATGGGGAGGATGGTGGCCGCGAGGGCGACGGTGGCAGAGCGTCGGATGTGTGCGGGGAAAGGGGATCTGGGCGAGAGGGGCGAACTGGGAGGCTTCTAGGGTTAGGGTTGAGCCAGGGGGGTCGGGGACGGCCTTGTAGTCGCGGGGGATGCGGCGGATTGCCGACACGTGGTCGATCCGCGACGTGGTCGGGCACACGGCGACCACCCAACACCTGGTGAGCAGTAGGAAGAAGAAGGAGGTGGGGATGGTGGCCTGGGCCGTTTGGTTTAATGGGCCAAGGTGCCCAGTAGGTTTAGGTCTCTCTTTTTTTTGTATCCCTTTTCTGTTTCTTTTATTTCTTTACCATTTTCATTTATAGTTTCCTTTATTTTAGTTTTACAAACTATAAAAGTAGTCCCTAATTTAATGTTAATAAATAGGCTATTGCCACATAAGTTTGGGCAACTAAATAAAATAGTTTAATAGTTTATTTTTTTGTAAAAGGCATTCAACTAATTGTTTTTGCTACCGTTTTAAATTATTTTAGAGTATTTAAACCTTTTCTAAAAGTGTGGTTTCTCCACCATACTTACCTATGCATTATTTGGCTCACCCCAAACATTTTAATTTTAATATTGAGAACTTTTATTGTTGCTTGATTTTGAATTTGAATTTGAATCAGATTCGAACTAACGCGAGATTACCAACAGTAATCGAGGTGACATGGCATCATTAGTAGATGGTTACTGTAGCTTAATCATCCGGGCGTCACACATAGTTACTGTAGTTTGGTGTAGTCTTTGTGGCCGGGACGAACTGGATTCGAACCAGATAGGAGCCCTGCGTTCCCTTCTTTCCAAGCGTCCCTTTGGTTTCGCGGTTTCGGAAGAGAGGCAACCTCTATCTCTTTCTCGTAATTTGCGGGTCGGTAGGCCGGCCAACTAACTCTTCAAATGAAGCCCTTTATCTTGATAACGAAAAAGAGAATGATGATGATGGCTACCATTCATTCCTTCTCTTGATTTTCATTTTGTTGTAGTTCGGGTGGGATCTTATCAAGCTCATCCTGAAAACGAAGCTTGCTAAGATCAAATATAACTCTTCTTTGCCCTTCAGTGTCATCCGTCTGATTGACGAAATCAATTAACCCAGCGTCTGTTGAATGAAAGTTCTCCGAGATCTCTCGGATACACTTGTTTTTGACAACATCAGCATCTCCAACGTAGGCACACAATTGATCATAGAGCGGGGAAGCGGAATCATTCCTTTTGAAATTCTCGATTTGCTCGTCAATTCGAAAATCCTTCATGGATTCGGCATATTGCCTAATATCTTCCTGATCCTGAGCCGGTCGGTTCAAGTCAATAGTTAAAGGAGGCACACCGCTCCCACCCCTTTGTTGGTTAACACTCTCACTATCACTATCAGATGATAGCATTAGATGAACGTGTGGGGCTTTGTACGTTTCCTGCCCCGAACTGGAAGGACTTTCAAGCCCCCCCTGTGCCCACGGTCCCACATCGCTCCTGCCCCCAGAGGGCCGGTACCATTTCTTCAATCAGCGTGGCACCATATATCCAAACATATTGGAAAAGTGACAAAATCACTTCAAGTAGTGCTTGCCTAACCTGATCTGTTACGATCAAGGAGGGATCCACTACAAAAGCAGCTATCACAATAATAGCTATGAAAAGTCCCCCCCCCCCATTGAAAAAACCAGAATCAGATGATAGATCAAGTCTTACCGAAATTGGATTTCCTTTTTGTGCCATATGTCGCTTAGACTTTCCTTTTCCCCCCTCCGCCCTTTCAAAAGTGGTTACTCTCGATCTGAAGCACCCCTTTTCCATTCATAGAGAGATCCAATCGTCAAAATTGATAAAAAGGCCAGCATGGACCAAGATCCAAACAGAACAATCTTGTTAGGAGGTACTGCCCAAGGAAAAGAAAAGGTGACTTCCTACATCTGCGAGTAAGGGGCAACCTTTTTTATTAATTAACAGGTAAGGCAAAGTGCTTTCTTTTTAAAGAAGCATCTGGTTCCATCTTTCTTTCGGTTAAGCCACCTTTTTCTAAGAAGGATTTTTGTAATTCTGGATTAATAGTACTTAGAATGGCTTTTTCACATTGAGAAATTCTGTCTAGTGGCATTCGATCACAAAGTCGTTGACAACAGCATAAATCACAACAATTTGTTTTTCAATTGGAAGTGGTTCATATTGTGGTTGTTTGGGCACTTCTGTAAGCCTTGCACCTCTATTGAGTAATGCCTGAGTCGCAGCATCAAGGTCTGACCCAAATTGAGCGAAGGCGGCCACTTCGCGATATTGTGCCAATTCCAGATTTGAACTACCGCAGACTTGTTTCTTAGCTTTGAACTGAGCGGCAGACCCGACGCGACTGACGGATAAGCCAACGTTAATAGCTAGTCTAATTCCACGATAAAAGAGCTCTGTTTCCAAACAGATTTGTCCATCTGTAATGGAGATCACATTGGTGGAGATTTTTCTGTTGATGTTGGCAGTCAGGCCTGCCAATGACATGAATTTCGTATTGCCCAACGAGTGAACGAGGTACATGCGTCGGCGCAAGTCAAGTGCACAAGATGTTACCTTCGATTCAAATTAAATGACGCAGCCTATATACGATGTCAATTTTGCGTTGTACAGAGGCCGCATAGCGCAGAATTAAAGCCAGGCAAGTCATTTTAGAATTAAATTAAAGCCAGGCAAGTCATTTTCAAAACAGAGGAACGGAGAAACCAGGACGCTCCACCTGTACTGTACCACCACAACCACTATTCATGCCATTGTATTCCGGCATATTCCAGAGGCCGCTCGAACCGTACGCTGATTTATTTGGATTCCAAAACCATCATTAATTCCCAAAAGCAAAAACGGAGAAAAGGAGAGCCGGAGATCCGGCCAAAAGCCAAAGAGCGCAACGAGAAGCACGGGCGCGGGGCCGAGAAAAGCGACTCCTGTTGTGTTTCCGACGGCAAAGACAAACCACCACTGGTACAGTGGCACTGCACTACACACTGTCAGTGTGGACTGTGGAGCACACATCTGCGCGTCAGCGAGGCAGCCAGCCCACCACCCCTCATCCTCCCCGCGAGCTCACCAAAACCTCAAACCCCAGCCCAGCTTGGTCGCCCTCCACAGAAAAGAAAGAAAAAAGCAGTGTGGACTGTGGAGAGAGAGAGAGAGAGAGAGAGAGAGAGGAAAGAATGGAGGTCCTCGTCTCCACCGCCGCGGCCTCCGCTCCCTTATCCTCGGCCCGCGTCCACCGCCGGCCGCTCCCCGCCTCCGCGGCCTTCCGCGCCCCGGCCCGACGAGGCTGGCGCTGCCGCTCCGCCGCGCCGACCAGGCCCGACCCGGTGCCGTCCGAGGAGCCCGCGTCGGCGTCGGGGTCCGCGACCACCGCCACCGTCGTCACGGACAAGCCCGACGCGCCGGCCGGGGAGGAGAAGAGCGGGGAGGTCTCCGGCGGATTTGTGGAGGTGACGGTGGAAGATGCGCCGGTGTCGTCGCCCGAGGAGGACGGCGGCGTGGACGCCTTACTGGGCAAGGTTTACCCCTCGTTTGCTGCTTTGCTTTTATCTGTTTATATTAGAGAAAAAATAGAGGATAAGCCAAGCTTCAGGGACCATGATAGTTGGCCCAAATTGGGTGGAGATCCTGAGATCCTCCCCACTCCTACGTTTACAAAGATGGACGCTTAGACAAAATTCAGAATTAGCCACCGTATTAATGATTGCAATTATATGCCTCCCTTGGATTGCAATCCTGTGGGATGTGTTAGTGCATCTACTGATGCAGAAAACAATGATGCTTTTGAGCAGGATAAATATTTACGCAGCTTCTATGAGATTGGATTTGGATCAGACGACGTACTAATGTAGCAAGGATAACTGGACCGCCTCATTGAGTCATTAGGAATGTTAATATGAGTGACATGAAAGAGTCAATAGAGTATAACATCCAAAAGAAATGTTGAGCCAACCAGTGAAAAATGCAATTTTCCTGTCTCTCTTATGACAACATGCCTGTTCAAGCTTATCGTAGACCTCAGTGTGGCTTGTTAAAATTGAATGAAGAACAACAAAAGTACAACATGGCTCTGTGAAAATGGCTATGCCGCCAACATGCAAATGTGATTTGAGAATCGCTAAGCTGGGTGGCTAGGATCTAATGCAAGATATGCTGAGATCTAGAGCTCCATTTGCACAAACTGTTATGAAGTTGCACTGTATTAATCAGACGCCACGCAAAATAACTTAATGCTGTTGCTGAAATACATTAACCTCAGTTTTCTACTTTCCAGATTGAACTTGATAAAGACATTATGTACCTTTGTATGTTCCTGAATACATTCTGCAGTCTTGGAACCAGTTGATTGCTATTTGTTGCTCACAGTCACACTTACTTTGGGCTTGCTCATTTCAGTTGGACATCCAAGTGACACCCACTTCTGTCATCCTCGGAGGTGGTGCTCTGATTGCTCTGTTGATTCTATCTAAAATCATTTCTGCAATTGATTCTGTTCCCCTGGTACGTGGCTATGCCATCGCGGGATAGATCTGTGTGTACTCAAAAACTTACTGCTCCACGTATGATAAACCATGCGAATTACCTGTTGCAGCTCCCAAATGTGCTGGAAATCGTAGGAACTGGCTACTCAGTCTGGTTCATCACACGGTACCTCCTCTTTAAGGTATGTTTCCAGTTATATCATCACAGAACCAGTGTCAGTCATGCCTGGCTTAATGATCGGCTTTCACTATGCGCAGGAAAGCAGAGACGAACTGTTTGCGAAATTTGAAGATCTGAAAAACAATATCATTTGAGCAGGGGAAGAGTGATGCTTTAGCATACGTTTAGGCTTCACAGCCAGCTTATTATTTTAGGTCGTCTTCTTTTTTCACCTATTGCTGAAAGAAAGAAACAAGTTGTGTTGTAAGCTGTTTCCTCTCATCAACTGTAATGAGAGATCTGAGTTTTACTAGTGTGCTTTCTCGAGTCTTCCTGATTGTGTTTACTCGACCCAGCGTTCATGATCCTGACTAGAAGCGCCAAAATGTTAAGATGTTGGATGGATTATTTCCAGTAACCTTTTCACACGTTTCTTCTAATTCTTGTTGGCAAGATTTAGAGTCACTCCGAATGATCTACTGTCATGTGGGGCGCTGCGTACAGGCGTGGGTCGCGCGCCCAGGAGCAGCAGCGGACGGCCACGGCTGGAAGGAGTCCTGATCCTGCGTTGGTTCCTAGAGTCTAGGAATAGTTAGTTTCCTAGTTTATTAGAAGCATAGTTAGTTTCCTAGTTTGTTAGAAGCCCATAAGGCCTTTATATATCCTGTGATCGGCACCTTTGGACGTAAGGAATAAAATCATTATCCCCTACCTCTTCCTCTACTCCTAATCCCCTTCTCCTGCGCCATTGAGCAGCTGGGCAAAAACCCTAGCGCTCCTATCAACCGAGACTACAAACTACGTAGTCGAGGTCCTGCTGTCTTGGGTACCGAGGCCCTTGACAACTTGGTATCGGGTTTCAGGCGATCCTCTTCCTCGTCCACGCTCCATCCGCAGCCCGCCTCCACCCCTGCATCCGCGCCAAGCACACCTCCATCGCCACCATCCGCCGTCGCCTCGGTCACTTCCGGCATGGCAGAACCTACCACCGCTGATCTGGCCAAGATGATCGAGGCCTTGACCGCCATGGTGGCGTCCCTGCAGTCGTCCGTCACCGCACTCCAAAAGGACAAGTCCTCCTCCTCGTCGAGCGCTGACGGAGGCCATGATGGGCAGCACCACAATGATCGGCCGCCCCGGTTTCAGAAGATGGACTTCCCCAAGTTCGACGGCAAGTCCGATCCTCTCGCATTCATCAACAGATGCGACTCCTTCTTCCATCAACAACGGATCGCCGAGGAGGAGAAGGTGTGGATGGCGTCATACAATCTCGAGGGTACTGCCCAACTGTGGTATATGCAGGTCCAGCGCGACGAGGGCACACCTCCGTGGCGCCGCTTCACCGAGCTGCTCAATCTCCGCTTCGGGCCACCTCTGCGCGCTAACCCGCTGGGCGAACTAATGGCGTGCAAGCGGACGACGTCCGTCGTCGACTTCCAGGAGCGGTTTGAGGCGCTCCTTCCCCGGGCAGGCACCTTATCCGAGACACAGAAGGTTCAGATCTTCACCGCGGGACTCCAGCCACCCCTCAGCCTCGACGTGGAAATCCATAACCCGCAGTCCCTCGCCGTCGCCATGAGCCTCGCCCGCAAATTGGAGCTGCGCGACCAGTGCGCGCTCACCTACGCGCCACCAGTGTGTTTTCAGTAGAAGGGCATCCTGCCGGCGCCCGTACCATGCCTCGCGCCCCCCGCACCGGCTCCACCAGCCGCACCCCAGCATGCCCCCAGTCTGCCGAAAGGGCGCCAAATCAAACGCCTGTCACAGGCGGAGATGGAGGAACGCCGTCGCCTCGGCCTCTGCTTCAATTGTAATGAGAAGTTTGGCAGGGGCCACAACCGCATGTGCCAGCGCATCTTTCTCCTCGACCTGGCACCGGACGACGACGACGACGACACGGCCTCCGCCACTGCTGATGCATCACCGGCCGACCCTCAGATCTCGCTCCACGCAATCTCCGGCGTGCGCACAGCGAGACCATGTAGATGCATATCACCCTCGGGGGTGTCTCCCTCCTCGCCCTGATCGACTCAGGCTCCACCCACAACTTCATCGCCGAGGAGGCGGCCGCTCGTGCTACGCTGCCATCCCCCACCACCGAGAAGATGCGCGTCACGGTGGCCAACGGCAAGCGCGTTCCGTGCTAGGGCGCGTACCGCGTCGTGCCCTTCCGCATCGACCAAGAGGCATTCTCGGAGGATTTCCTTGCCTTGCCGCTCGCGGGTTACGACGTCGTCTTGGGCACACAGTGGCTTGCGACGCTCGGACCGATCCTGTGGGATTTCCGCGCCCTCTCCATGACATTCTGGCGGAGGGGCCATCGGGTGTGCTGGCGCGGCATTGCAGGACCGAACGGTCCAGCCCTGAAATCATGCAGCGGCTGCGACTTCCTCGACGCCATCATCACCGAGTTCGACGGTGTAAGGGCATATTTATCCCCAGTATGTTTTGGTGATTGATGACAATGCTTGTGCGGACTAATCGTGTGTGTTTAGTTCTTTCAGAGATTCATCCATTGGCACGAGACGATTTCCTCCCCTCGATGTTGTAATTCAAGACGGTGTAGCTCCTTCGTTTCGTTGTTGGTGGACTAGTTTCGTAGGAGTCACCGTACTATCAAGAGGGGATCCGCTTTGGTAAGACTTGGGTGGAATCACACGTACACATCCGTTCCACACCCGTCGTCTTTCCTTCCGCATCTCTGGAGCTGCCGTTTTCTCCTTGCTACGCGTTGCTCTGCCCTAGCGGTAGTACCGCGACCACAGCGGTAGTACCGCCGAAGCTTCCCAGCGATAGTACCGCTCCAAGCGGTAGTACCGCTCTCCGAGCGGTAGTACCGCTTGGGTCTTTCGGCCGTAGTACCGCTGTGCGTATGGGCTAATTCCGCCTCGATTCTCGAACGAAGTTTTTCGTGTCGGGTTTTGCGGCACTAAGGGAGGTAGTAGGAGCGGTAGTACCGCTCTTCCCTAGCGGTAGTACCGCCCTGGTGTGAGGGCCCTGGGCAGCGCGGCAGTACCGCTGGGTTGAAGCGGTAGTACTGCCCGGAGCGGTAGTACCGCCCTGGTGTTAGGGCCCCGGGCAGCGCGACAGTACCGCTGGGTCGAGCGGTAGTACCGCCCGGAGTGGTAGTACCGCCCTTCCCTAGCGGTAGTACCGCTCTGTGCGGGGCTGGTGAGTGGGATAACGGTTGGTTTGTTCCTCCCACTATATAAAGGGGTCTTCTTCCCCAAAGTTAACCTACCTCTTTCCCCCAAAGCTCCATTGTTGCTCCAAGCTCCATTTTCGCCCGATCTCTCTCCCTATCCAATCAAACTTGTTGATTTGCTCGGGATTGGTTGAGAAGGCCCAGATCTACACTTCCACCAAGAGAAATTTGATTCCCCCCACTTATCCCTAGCGGATCTTGTTACTCTTGGGTGTTGAGCACCCTAGACGGTTGAGGTCACCTCGAAGCCATACTCCATTGTGTTGAAGCTTCATGGTGTTGTTGGGAGCCTCCAGGTGTTGTGGAGATAGCCCCAATCTTGTTTGTAAAGGTCCGGTTGCCGCCTTCAAGGGCTCCAATAGTGTAATCACGGCATCTCGCATTGTGTGAGGGCGTGAGGAGATTACGGTGGCCCTAGTGGCTTCTTGGGGAGCATTGTGCCTCCACACCGCTCTAACGGAGACGTACTTCCCCTTAAAAGGAAGGAACTTCGGTAACACATCCTCGTCTCCACCGGCTCCACTCTTGGTTATCTTGTCCCTTTACTTTTGCAAGCTTACTTGAGTTATATCCATTGCTTGCTTGTGTGCTTATTGTCTTTGCATCATATAGGTTGTCCACGTAGTTGCACATCTAGACAACCTATTTCATTGCAAGTTTTAATTTGTTAAAGAAAAGTCTAAAAATTGTTAGTTGCCTATTCACCCCCCCTCTAGTCAACCATATCGATCCTTTCAATTGGTATCAGAGCCTCGTCTCTTTATTAAGGACTTTGCCGTCCGAAGAGTATGGTTGACACCCACGACGGTGCGGAGGAGCACTCCGGTGTGAATCCCATCTCGTCCACGGCCGAAGGGGGAGCCTCGGTCTCTCGTGAGGAATTCAATGTGGCTTTAGACACATTGAAAACCTCCATGACGGCCGAGGTTAAAAGCATGTTTTCTGATTTCTTAGACGGACTTAAACTATCTACCTCGCCGATGAAAGTGGGTGATCCCACTAACAAGGTGACGGATGCTACCTCCGACAAGGGGAAGCTAACAGTGAAAAGAGTCCGTCTACTAGTGGTAGAAATGGCACCGGCATTTTTGCCAATGTGGAACCCCCAGTGTATAGAGGACCGATCCCCTCTACTCATTTGAATCATGCCGGTCCTCCTCCTAAATATGTGAAAAATGAAGATTTTGATGCTTGGCTCTATCGCTTCAAGCGTCACTTAAAACATGTGAACACTAACCTTTGGAGAATTATTGAAGAAGGTTTCTATCCTCATGATCCAAGCAACTTCACCCCTCGAGAAGAAGTGGACAATCAATTCAATGAAAGTGCTCTCTTCATCATCCAAGATGCAATCCTTCCCGAAGATCTCCCTCATCTTCGACCTCATGCCATGGCTAAAGAAGCATGGAAATGTGTCGAGCGTCTCTATCGAGGAAGTGCTAGCATTCAACGCTCCAACTATGAAGTGGTGCAAGATGAAGCCGATGAGTTTGCAATGAAAGAGGATGAAGAACCTCGTGAGCTCTTTCGAAGAGTGACCAAACTCGCGGTCGCACTCCGAGATCATGGGAGCAAGGACACGGATGACAACTGGATCAAGCGCAAGTTCCTCAAGGCCATGATGCCCTACAACAAGGCCATGTCCTCCGTCATTCGCCAAAGACCGGACTTCCACTCCATGACCTCTGGTGAAGTGTTGGATGAGTTTGTTGCAATGAGCATCTTGGACAAGACCGCCGACAATGCGGTGCTCCGTTCCCAAAGGGCAAAGAAGCCCAATCTTGCCTTGAAGGCCAAGGTTAGTGTGGAAGAAGAAGAAGAAGAGGAAGATGAGGAGAGCAACCCCGAGGACACGAAGTATGATTATCATGAGCACATGGCTCTTGCCTCAAGACAGTTTTGGAGTAAGAAGAATACAAGACCCAACTTCAACAAGAACAACTCAAGTGGCCTCAAGGGGAAGCAACGAGTTAGAACCTGTTTCAACTGTGGCAATGTTAGCCATTTCGTTGCGGATTGTCCCTACGAGAAGCGGGAAGACAATGGTGGCAAGTTCATCCGAAAAGACAAAGCCAAGTCCTTCCCCAACAAGAACAACTTCACCAAGAAGACTCCGTCTCGCGGGTTGGTGGTTCAAGAAGAATACCGTGAGGATGACGATGATGATGAAGATGGTGAAACAATGGCCATGGCATCCGTTGCCATTGTCACAACTCCCCGGGTGTCTCTCTTCGATGCACCTAACGAGAACATCACCGCCAAGTGCCTCATGGCTAAGGCCACCAACAAGGTAACCTCCAACATCAAAACCACCATTATTCCTAACCCTCCTTCAACGGATGACTTTGATAATGGTAAGGGGTCTAATGAGGAGATCAATGAATTTGAGTCCTTCATGAGTAAGCTCAAGGGCAAATCCAAGAAGCACTTTGTTGCTCTCTTGGAACAACTTGGTGAAGCCAATGACATGATCGAGGCTCACGAAGAAACCATCTCTAAGATGGAAAGTCATAGTCGTGACTATGCCGATGAGATATCGGATCTCTCTAATGCTCTTGAGGAAGAGCGTGAGCATCGTTTGGCTCTTGAGGAGTCACACAACGATGGTCATGCTAAACTAAAGAAAGATCTTGATCATGCTCTTGTTGTGTCTCGTGTTCTAGCTTCCGAGAAGGCTAAACTTGGGGTTGATCATGTTAGACTCACGGAGGAGTTTGATGTACTTGACAAGGCCCACAAGGTCTTGAAAGGTGCTCATGCTACCCTCAAGGAGTCTCATGCTCAACTCCAAGTTAAGCTAACCAAGGAAAAGGCCACATTTCCTCACATGGTCTTAATTGATAATGCAAATGCTACTAACCCTTGTTGTGAGCATGTGCATCTTGTGGAGGAGAATGCCAAGTTGAAGGAACAACTCGAGAAAGGTCTTGTGTCATGCATACAAGGCGAGAAGAACCTAAATGACCTTTTGAGCAATCAAAAGGAAGTTGTGGGCAAGGAGGGAGTTGGGTTCTCACCCAAGTCCAAGAACAAGAAGAAGAACAAGGAGAAGAAGAGCAAGACCGATCGACCTCCTCCGCTCACGCAAACCTTTGTGAAGGAGGGAGAAGGTGCTCCTAAGGAGAAGAAGAACAATGGGAAGAGTGGTGATGCCAAAGAGCGCAAAGCCATCTCTCCCAACAAAGCCGGCGACTTTAACCCATCTTATGTGTTGTGCCGTGCTAGTGATGGGCATGTTTATGCTAAATTTGTTGGTTCTCCTTATGAGTACATTGAATGGTCTATTTGGGTTCCTAAGACCCTTGTTACTAACATCAAAGGACCCATTACTCAATGGGTACCTAAAACCAAGCATTGATCTCTTGTAGGTGTTTGCTTCCGGTGGGGGATCATGGTTGCTCGATAGTGGAGCAACAAATCATATGACCGGGAGCAAGGACTTGGTGGTGGACGTGCACAAGATCCCATCTATGCCCACCAATGTCGAATGGGGTGATGCCTCACATTCTAAGGTATTGGGTCTTGGCAAGGTTGTCATTTCTCATGATCTAACGATCGAGAAAGTCATGCTTGTTGAGTCCCTTGCGTTCAATTTACTTTCCGTTCGTCAACTCGCACTCATGGGCTTTGCCACCTTCTTTGATATTGATACCGTGGCCCTCTTGTGGAGCAAGACTCTTAAAGTAGCCTTTGTTGGGCATGTCGAGAACGGTCTCTATGTGATTAACTTTTCGGAGCAACCCACTAAGACCGCGACATGCCTAATGGCTAAAGTTGATGTGGGATGGCTTTGGCATCGCCGTTTAGCCCACGTCAATATGAGATCTTTGCAAAGTCTTCTCAAGGGGGACCATGTTCATGGACTAACAAATGTTAGTTTTGCCAAAGATCGTGTTTGCAGTGCTTGCATCGAAGGAAAGCTTCATGAGACGACTCACCCTCCCACGACAATTATCTACTCGAAGAGACCCTTGGAGCTCCTGCACACGGACCTCTTCGGGCCTCCATCCTTTGACAGTCTTGGGGGTAGAAAGTATTGCTTGGTGATTGTGGATGATTATTCAAGATACACTTGGGTATACTTCTTCAAGAGGAAGAGTGAGACTCAACAAACCGTCATCGACTTTGCAAATGAAGCTCAACGTCAACATAATGCAAAGATTCTGACAATAAGAAGTGACAACGGCTCCGAGTTCAAGAACTACACCTTGGATGAGTTTCTTAGTGATGAAGGGATCAAGCATCAATATTCTGCACCATATACCCCTCAACAAAATGGTGTTGCGGAGAGGAAGAACCGGACGTTGATGGATGCGGCAAGGACCATGATGGCGGAGTTCAAGTCTCCATACAACTTTTGGGCCGAAGCCATCAACACAACTTGTCATGCATCCAATCGGCTCTATCTCCGCAAAGGCTTGAACAAGACTCCGTATGAGATACTCACCGGGAACAAGCCCAATCTCAAGTACTTCCGGGTGTTTGGGTGTAAGTGTTTCATTCTCAAGAAAGGTGTTCGTTTGTCTAAATTCGAGGCTAGAGCTCATGAGGGCATATTTGTTGGTTATGCTACAAACTCTCATGCTTACCGTGTTCTCAACAAGTCCAACGGACTCATTGAGGAGACGTGTAACGTAGAGTTTGATGAAAATAACGGCTCCCAAGTGGAGCAAAGTGGTACTTGTGATGTAGGTGATGAAATTCCTCCCCAAGCCATAAGAAGAATGGGTATTGGTCATATCCTACCCATTGAGGAACCCCTTGTGGCCGAAGGAGAAGGACAATGCTCCACCTCGGTGGAGCCTTCACCTACTCAAGACCCACACGCTTCCGAAGAACAAAGTGAAGGCCCTCAACCTAGGGAACAAGACCAAGGGCAAGATCAATCACAAGATGGTGGTGAACCTCCACATGATGCCCAAGGTCAAGTTCTTCCCCTCGAGCAAGTTCAAGATCATGAGCAAGCTCAAGATCAAGAACAAGCTCATGACGACGCTCAAGATGATCAAGTGAACCCTCCTCCTTCGACATCCGAGGAGGAATTGGAGCGTCGTGCCGCGAAGATTGCTTCCAAACTCACCACCAAAGGTCATCTCATGGAGAATGTGGTTGGAAGCCTAAGAAAGGGGGTAAGCACTCGTAGACAATTAGCAAACTATTGTGAACATCACGCGTTTGTCTCTTGTGTTGAACCCCATAAGGTCTATGAGGCGCTCGAAGACTCGGATTGGCTCAATGCCATGCATGAAGAACTCAACAACTTCGAGTACAACAAGGTGTGGAGATTGGTGCCAAGGCCTTCCGGGAACCATAACATCATTGGAACCAAGTGGATCTTCAAGAACAAGCAAGATGCTCATGGGAACATCATTCGCAACAAGGCAAGATTGGTAGCACAAGGCTACTCCCAAGTCGAGGGTATCGACTACGGTGAAACCTTTGCTCCCGTTGCTCGCCTTGAATCCATTCGTTTGTTGATTGCTTATGCTTCCCATCACAACTTTAAGTTGCAACAAATGGATGTTAAAAGTGCTTTTCTTAATGGTCCTATTAATGAGTTGGTCTATGTCAAGCAACCCCCCGGGTTCGAGGATCCCTTCTTCCCGGATCATGTGTATCAACTCGATAAGGCGCTCTATGGCCTTAAACAAGCCCCACGTGCGTGGTATGACCACCTTACCGAGTTGTTACAAGATCGTGGATTTGAAGTGGGGCTAATCGATCCCACTCTTTTTACTAAGAAGGTCAAAGGGGAGTTGTTTGTATGCCAACTATATGTTGATGACATTATCTTTGGTTCCCCTAACAAAGCTTTCAATGAAGAATTTGCCGCTCTCATGACCTCTAAGTTCAAGATGTCTTCGATGGGAGAGTTGAAGTTCTTCCTTGGTTTTGATATCAAACAAAGAAGAGAAGGTACCTTCATCAACCAAGCCAAATACACTCAAGACATGCTCAAGAGATTCAAGTTAAGTGATGTCAAGCCGGCCTCTACTCCAATGCCCACCAAGTGCCAACTTGACATTGATCCCAATGGTAAAGCGGTGGATCAAAAGGTATATCGCTCCATGATTGGCTCCTTGCTTTACCTTTGTGCATCTAGACCGGATATCATGTTGAGTGTGGGGATGTGTGCACGGTTTCAAGCTGCACCAAAGGAAAGTCACTATGTGGCGGTCAAGCGAATCTTTCGATATTTGGCTCATACCCCAAACTTTGGCTTATGGTACCCAAGAGGGGCAAACTTCAAGCTTGAAGGATTTACGGATTCCGATTGGGCGGGAGACAAAGTGGATAGGAAGTCCACTTCCGGAGGGTGCCATTTTCTTGGGTGCTCTTTGGTAAGTTGGTCTTCCAAAAAGCAAAGTTGTGTATCTCTCTCGTCCACCGAAGCTGAATATGTGGCGGCCGGTAGTTGTTGTGCACAACTCCTATGGATGAGGCAAACTTTAAAGGAATACGGTGTCATTTGTGACAAAGTGCCTCTTTGGTGTGACAACGAAAGTGCCATCAAGATTTCTCTCAACCCGGTGCAACACTTCAAGACGAAGCACATTGAGATTCGGTATCACTTCATCCGGGATCACATTAGGCGAGGAGAGATCGAGCTCAAGTATGTCAACACTCATGATAACCTTGCAGATATTTTCACGAAGCCCTTGGATGAAGCAAGATTTCGCGAGTTAAGGCATGAGCTAAATATCATTGATTCGAGCAATGTGACTTGAACCCTTGCACACCCCACCCCACTCAACTTGGTATCTAGCTTAGATGTAGGCATGGACATAGGGGGAGTGTTGTTCTCTCAATGAACTTTCCCTCCCCCCATTATGCATAAAACGATCAACTCTTTCACAATAGCCATTTTTGATGGTACTTGTGCTTCAAAGACGAGTTTTGGTCATGGGCCCAAGGATAATTCTTCGCGGTGCCATACCAATTGACTCAAACATAGGTGGCTCCGGCCACCGCCCTCTCCTGAGAGAGGCCAGAGCTTGCTCTGTTTCGTGTGGTTGTTTGTGTTTGAGTTGTTTCTGTTCTGTTGTGTGTGTGTGTGTTGCCGCGTCGGTCCTCTCGTTCTTTTGGCCTTGCTTTCCGTTTCTTTTTGAGCGTTAGCCGTTGGTCTAGAAGCCGTGTGGTTGCTGAAGCGGTACTACCGCTGGTGGCGAGCGGTACTACCGCTCTTAGCGGTACTACCGCCCTCCAGTGCGGTACTACCGCTCCCAGTGGTACTACCGCCCTCCAGAGCGGTACTACCACTATGTGGCGCGGGCTGGGGGTTATATCGGGGGCAGGGGGAGTTTCTTCTCCCCCATACCCATTCGCTCGCCCCCTTCGCCCTGTTCGTCTCTCTCTTCAGCAACCGGCGCCGCGGGAGGGCTCCGGCGGATCTCCCTCTCCGGGGCGCTCCTCTCCGTTTCCTTCGGTGGAATCGATCCCCACCGTGTCCTCTTGCCATGGATGCCGGTATTGCCCCCGTTCCCTGTTTCCTTTTGTCTGGATTTCCAATCTAGCTTTCTAGGGGCAATAGCAGTTGCATCTCTAGATTTTTGTCCAGATCTAGGTTTGAGTAGGATGGAGAATGCTTCTAGACTGTTTGGATTAGTGTTTGGTTGGAGTATTTTTGAATTTGGTAGGACGGTAGTACCGGATCTGACCACGGTAGTAGGAAACTGCTGTTTCCCCGCCTCGAGCGGTACTACCGCTCTCCCAGAGCGGTACTACCGCTGAGAGTGGTATTACCGCTCTCTCCAGAGCGGTACTACCGCTCAAGGGTCACGGTACTACCACCTTCTACCAGGTTCCATCATCCTCCTACCTCTCAGTGATCCTCTTTGTTCGTGTTTGTGGCTTACGCTCGTTCTTTCTGGTTGTTTGCGTGTTTGTGTGTGTGGTTCCAGGTGATGAGGTTCCTGAGCATCAGGCTCGTCGTGTCAACCCCGATCGTGCCTCGTCCAAGCGCCACTGAGCCCACTAAGCCTGCCGGAGGATCTTCTAGTGCTCCACCTCCTTCTCAACTGCAGAAGAAGCCTGGGGTCAAGCCAAAGCCAAGCAAAACCGTGCCAGAAATGCCGCCCAAGGAGTTCTGGGCAAGGCGCCGCCGCAACCCGTATGAGGTCGACCAAGATCCCACTTTGGTCAACCGTCCATTCTGGAACAGGTTCCAGTTTGCCATCTACTTTGATGTTCTCAAAGCCAAGAAGAATCTCTATGTCAACGTGCACTCCATCGACACCGAGCATATGGAGAACGATCCTGACTACTTTGGTGAAGCTCTTCAGATGTGCACTCAGCTGAACATTCTCGGGATCATGCAATTCAACAAGGACTATGATGCTGATATTGTGGCCCAATTCTATGCCACGGTTCACCTTGGGACCGATGAGGACATGACTCTAACTTGGATGACAAATGGCAAGTTGCTGTCAGTCAAGTGGAAAGCTTTCATGCAGTTGATTGGGGTGGAAGATCTAGGTCTTGAGTCTGCTGTCGGCTTTCGCCCCCACCGTCGCGCCAATGCCACTCACAAGCAAGCTCTATGGCCCTACTGCACTATGAGGATCAACCCTGAGACGAAGAAGGAGACCTATGAGCTGCCTGCCTATCTGGATATTCTTCACCGTATCTTCAGAGAGACTCTTTTCCCTCGCATCGGGAATCTAGACCAGGTTCACTCTTATCTTGTGGACATGCTTCTCTTCTGTCAGCGGGAGAAGGTGCAGAGCTCCGGAGAGTCCTTGGATATCTCTCATGTTATGTGGTCTGAGCTGGTTTCTGCTATCTCCGAGCACAAGTGCCCGATTTATGGTCCGTTCATTATGCTGCTCATTGAGAAGGCCTGGGATCGTGTCTATCCCAAGGTGGTGCTGGAGATTGGAGATTTGGTTTCTCATGATGTCAAGCGTCTGAGGAAGAAGGATAACTGGGGCACTCAGGCCCCTAGGTCTGGAGTTCCTTCATCTGCTGCTGCCATGGAGACTGAGGAGGAGATTGGGGCTGAGGCTGAGGATGAAGATGATAACTACGTGCCGTCTGAGGCAGAGCCCTCTTGGGCCAAGAAGCTCAAGATCAAGGTGAAGAAGCTGTTTTGCATGGAATCTCACGGTCAGTACATGACTCATGTGGCTGAGAAGAAGGCCCGAGGTCGCCACAAGGAGCTCATGCGTCAGATGGGTGCTATTGTGATTAGTGGTTCTGAGGATCAGCTTACCGAGGAGGAGGAGTGGATTCAGCAGCACTGCCCTTGGACTGATTCTGATGCTGAGCACTTCCCGGCTGACGATGGTACGCAGATGATCCCTCTGAGATCTGATGGGTGTCCCTCGTTTGCTTTCACCTGCAGCCGTAGCAACACTCCCTCTCCTTTTTGGTGTCTCGATGCCAAAGGGGGAGAGAGTTTAGGGATTTGCGCTTTGTGTCTTCCATCTTTTGTGTTTGTGCTTTCGCTTGTTGCTTTATTTGGTTTGTGTCAGTGAGACCTAAGTTCTGGTTCTGTCAGTAAGACCTAAGCTCGAGTCATATGGTGTGAGACATATGCTACCTTACCTTTCCGTATCATTATCTATGTCTATCTAGCTTATGAGTTCCATGCTTATCCTGTTATATATATGTTGCTCTCATACCTTGCTTAGGTAGTTGGTCTCTAAAATGTAAGGGGAGCATTGATCCTGACATCTGTGCCGTGCAGTCCAAAGCACTTGTCTAGGTAGCACACATCCAGGGGGAGCCCTTCTACATTTTAGGACGATTGTGTTTTTGCGCTTATCCTATATCTATCATATTGTGCAAATCCCGTATTGTCATCAATCCACCAAAAAGGGGGAGATTGTAAGGGCATATTTATCCCCAATATGTTTTGGTGATTGATGACAATGCTTGTGCGGACTAATCGTGTGCGTTTAGTTCTTTCAGAGATTCATCCATTGGCACGAGACGATTTCCTCCCCTCGGTGTTGTAATTCAAGACGGTGTAGCTCCTTCGTTTCGTTGTTGGTGGACTAGTTTCGTAGGAGTCACCGTACTATCAAGAGGGGATCCGCTTTGGTAAGACTTGGGTGGAATCACACGTACACATCCTTTCACACCCGTCGTCTTTCCTTCCGCATCTCTGGAGCTGCCGTTTTCCCCTTGCTATGCGTTGCTCTGCCCTAGCGGTAGTACCGCGACCACATCGGTAGTACCGCCGAAGCTCCCCAGCGGTAGTACCGCTCTCAGAGCGGTAGTACCGCTCCAAGCGGTAGTACCGCTCTCCGAGCGGTAGTACCGCTTGGGTCTTTCGGCCGTAGTACCGCTGTGCGTATGGGCTACTTCTGCCTCGATTCTCGAACAAAGTTTTTCGTGCCGGGTTTTGCGGCACTAAGGGAGGTAGTAGGAGCGGTAGTACCGCCCTAAGCGGTAGTACCGCTCTTCCCTAGCAGTAGTACCGCCCTGGTGTCAGGGCCCTGGGCAGCGCGGCAGTACCGCTGGGTCGAAGCGGTAGTACCGCCCGGAGCGGTAGTACCACTCTTCCCCAGCGGTAGTACCGCCCTGGTGTCAGGGCCCCGGGCAGCGCGGCAGTACCGCTGGGTCGAGCGGTAGTACCGCCCGGAGCGGTAGTACCGCCCTTCCCTAGCGGTAGTACCGCTCTGTGCGGGGCTGGTGAGTGGGATAACGGTTGGTTTGTTCCTCCCACTATATAAAAGGGTCTTCTTCCCCAAAGTTGACCTACCTCTTTCCCCCAAAGCTCCATTGTTGCTCCAAGCTCCATTTTCGCCCGATCTCTCTCCCTAGCCAATCAAACTTGTTGATTTGCTCGGGATTGGTTGAGAAGGCCCAGATCTACACTTCCACCAAGAGAAATTTGATTCCCCCCACTTATCCCTAGCGGATCTTGTTACTCTTGGGTGTTGAGCACCCTAGACGGTTGAGGTCACCTCGAAGCCATACTCCATTGTGGTGAAGCTTCGTGGTGTTGTTGGGAGCCTCTAAGTGTTGTGGAGATATCCCCAATCTTGTTTGTAAAGGTCCGGTTGCCGCCTTCAAGGGATCCAATAGTGGAATCACGGCATCTCGCATTGTGTGAGGGCGTGAGGAGATTACGGTGGCCCTAGTGGCTTCTTGGGGAGCATTGTGCCTCCACACCACTCTAACGGAGACGTACTTCCCCTTAAAAGGAAGGAACTTCGGTAACACATCCTCGTCTCCACCGGCTCCACTCTTGGTTATCTTGTCCCTTTACTTTTGCAAGCTTACTTGAGTTATATCCATTGCTTGCTTGTGTGCTTATTGTCTTTGCATCATATAGGTTATCCACGTAGTTGCACATCTAGACAACCTATTTCATTGCAAGTTTTAATTTGTTAAAGATAAGTCTAAAAATTGTTAGTTGCCTATTCACCCCCCCTCTAGTCAACCATATCGATCCTTTCAGACGACATCTTCGCCGACCCCTCCGGCGTGCCACCACCTCGCAGCCGCGACCACGGCATCACCCTGCTGCCCGGTTCCGCCCCGGTGGCCGTCCGTCCGTATCGCTACCCGGCCGCACACAAGGACGAGCTGGAGTGTCAGTGCGCCGCCATGCTCGCCCAGGGCATCATCCGAGCGAGTTGTTCCGCCTTCTCATCGCCGGTACTGCTGGTCCGCAAGGCCGACGGGTCCTGGCGCTTCTGCATCGACTACCGCGCCCTGAACGCTATTACCGTCAAGGATGCGTTTCCGATCCCGGTGGTGGACGAACTCCTCGACGAGCTCCGGCACACTCGTTTCTTCACCAAGCTCGACTTGCGCTCCGGCTACCACCAGGTGTGGATGCGTGCGGAGGACATCCCCAAGACCGCCTTTCGTACCCACGACGGCCTCTACGAGTTCCTGGTGATGCCGTTCGGCCTCTGCAATGCGTCGGCGACGTTCCAGGCTCTCATGAACGATCTGCTGCGGCCGTACCTGCGCCACTTTGTTCTCGTCTTCTTTGACGACATCCTCATTTTCAGCGAGACGTGGGCCGACCATCTCCGACATGTGCGCACCGTCTTCACCGTCCTGCACCAGCACCGGCTCTTCGTCAAGCGATCCAAATGCGTGTTCGCCGTTGAGTCGATCTCCTACCTAGGTCACACCATCTCCGCAGCAGGAGTGGCCATGGATCCGGAAAAGGTGCAGGTAGTGGCCGAATGGCCGCAGCCACGCTCGGCGCGCGCGGTCCGGGGGTTCCTCAGCCTTGCGGGGTACTACCGCAAGTTTGTCAAGGAGTTTGGTGTGGTTGCCGCACCACTGATGGCCCTCCTTCGCAAGGATGGTTTCTCCTGGTCGCCGGAGGCGGCAACAGCTTTTACCGCCCTCAAGACGGCGGTCACCACGGCTCCCGTCCTCGCGTTGCCGGATTTCACGAGGCCGTTCATCGTCAAGTGTGACGCCTCTACGTACGGCTTCGGGGCCGTCCTTCTTCAGGACCAGCACCCGGTGGCTTTCTTTAGCCGGCCGGCCGCGCCACGTCACCGTTCCCTGGCAGCATATGAACGGGAACTCATTGGCCTGGTGCTCGCTATTCGTCATTGGAGACCATACCTCTGGGGGCGCCAATTTGTGGTAAAAACGGATCACTACAGTCTCAAATTCTTACTTGACCAGCGTTTGGCAACCATTCCGCAGCATCATTGGTTCGGCAAACTACTGGGGTTCGACTTCACCGTGGAGTACAAGGCCGGTAGTACCAACACGGTGGCGGACGCCCTTTCCCGCCGCGACACGGAGGAGCCGTCGATCATGGCGATCTCGAGTCCTCGCTTCGACTTCATCGATCGTCTCTGGCAAGCTACGTCCACTGACCCAGCGCTCATCGCGCTGCGTGAGGATATCACGGCGGGTACGCGGCAGCAGCCGTGGTCGCTCTCCGACGGCCTCGTCACTTTCAACGGCCGCCTCTACATTCCGCCGTCGTCCCCGCTACTCCAGGAGCTCCTCACCGTAGTGCACGACGACGGGCACGAAGGCGTCCTGCGCACCTTGCATCGTCTCCGCCGCGACTTCCACGCACCTAACCTTCGCAAGACGGTGCAAGAGTACGTCCGCGCCTGCGGTACTTGCCAGAGGTACAAGTCCGAGCACTTGCACCCCGCTGGGCTGCTGCTGCCGCTGCCGGTGCCCACGGGCGTGTGGACTGACGTCGGCATCGACTTCGTGGAAGCGCTCCCTCGCGTGGGCGAGAAGTCCGTCATCCTCACCGTGGTGGATCGCTTCAGCAAGTACTGTCACTTCGTGGCGTTGAGCCACCCGTACACGTCCGAGTCGGTGGCACAGGTGTTCTTCGCCGAGATCGTGCGCCTCCATGGTGTTCCGCAGTCCATGGTTTCGGACCGCGACCCCGTCTTCACCTCGGCGTTTTGGCGGGAACTCATGCGCCTCATCGGGACGAAGTTGCACATGACGTCGGCATTTCATCCTCAGTCGTATGGCCAAACGGAGGCTGCTAACAAGATCATTGTCATGTACCTGCGTTGCCTCACAGGGGATCGTCCGCGCCAGTGGATACGGTGGCTTCCCTGGGCCGAGTACATCTACAACACCGCCTACCAGGCGGCGACCCAAGAAACTCCGTTCAAGCTTGTGTATGGCCGTGATCCTCCTACTATTCGTTCTTACGAGCCAGGCGAAACGAGGGTGGCGGCCGTGGCAAAAAGCATGGCGGAGCGAGACGAGCTACTCGCTGATGTCCGCTATCGACTACAGCAGGCGCAGGCGGTCTACAAATCCTACTATGACAGACGCCATCGCGACGTCAGGCATGTAGTGGGCGATTGGGTGTGGCTTCGTCTTCGCCAGCGCGCTGCCTCTTCTCTCAACTTGCCAACCAGGGGCAATCTCAAGCCACGCTTCTACGGGCCATACCGCATTTCCGAGGTCATCAACGACGTCGCCTACCGCCTTGAGCTGCCGGTGTGCTCGCGCCTCCATGATGTGTTCCACGTGGGCCTCCTCAAGAAATTCTTCGGCACGCCTCCAACTGCACCGCCGTGTTTACCTCCAATCCACAACGGTGCGGCTGTCCCGGAACCAGAAAGCGTGACTCGTTCACGCCTCGCACGCGGCGTGCGCCAGCTCCTTGTCCACTGGAAGGGCGAGACTGCGTCATCGGCAACATGGGAAGATCTTGACAGTTTCGTCGAGCGCTACCCCGCTTTTCAGCTCGAGGACGAGCTGCTCATCGAGGGGGGGAGAGATGTCATGTGGGGCGCTGCGTACAGGCGCGGGTCGCGCGCCCAGGAGCAGCAGCGGACGGCCACGGCTGGAAGGAGTCCTGATCCTGCGTTGGTTCCTAGAGTCCAGGAATAGTTAGTTTCCTAGTTTATTAGAACCATAGTTAGTTTCCTAGTTTGATAGAAGCCCATAAGGCCTTTATATATCCTGTGATCGGCACCTTTGGACGTAAGGAATAAAATCATTATCCCCTACCTCTTCCTCTACTCCTAATCCCCTTCTCCTGCGCCATTGAGCAGCTGGGCAAAAACCCTAGCGCTCCTATCAACCGAGACTACGAACTACGTAGTCGAGGTCCTGCTGTCTTGGGCACCGAGGCCCTTGACATCTACAATGTTAACCCTCCAAATCTGTTGGCAAAATTCTGAGCTGAAAATGAGGCGGGCTGACAAAGTTTGAGGGCCTCATGATTTCTGGCGACTGTTTCAAAAAAAAAAATCTGGGGCTGGAGGGCCTGTAAACTACGTGTCTAGTACATGTGAGTGCTTCAGGCGAGAGAATATAGCCACATCATCAACCACCTTGTAAATTTTATCTGCTCCAATGCGAGCCCTCTCATCGTTGGTGCTTAGATAATTTATCACATGCATTCATACTCTTAAGATGTGCTTATGTACAACAGTACATGTTAAATATAACCACTTCTTTGAGCATTGGTGCCCAATCAAGCACTCGAGCTTCAGAATAATAAGCACCAATGTACTACTCTATAAGGTAAGAGTGAACTGACGAGTGCGGCGTTTTGATGCCCGGGCTCATCTGCACCCGCCCAAAAAAAAATTCAAAAAATTCCTTTTTTTTGCATGGTAGACAATTTATCACGTGAGGTCCGCTTCAAATTTTAGATCATTTGGACTTCTGGGCAGCTCTCAGCAAAAAAGACAAATCGAGTCAAAATAGTGCATGAACAATATATATTTTTATAGACCCTGAATTTGTCTTTTTTGCCCAGAGCTGCTCAGATGTCCAAATCATTTGAAAATTGGAGCAGACCCCACGCATCAAATTATCTACCACACAAAAAAAACGGATTTTTTTTTGAATTTTTCTAGTATTTATTTTGATTTTTTCCGTCAGGGTGGGTGCAGCTAAGCCTGGGCTCAAAAGTGATTCATTTCTCTGAGCATTTCTCAAAGCAAAAGATACTTCGAAAGTTACTTGGCAACAAATTGTCACTCCTATAAGATACTCCATAAACAAATATAAGACGTTTTAGATCACTAGTGACCTAAAACGTCTTATATTTGTTTACAGAGGGAGTAAGTGAAAAGGAAAATACTAATGCCGGGACTATAACCATATCTATTTTCCCTTTTAAGGGAAGAAGTTCAGGGAGTAAACAACACAGCGGTAAGCATTTCCTGACATCCCACCACACTCAATGCTATGAGTAAAATGGCAAGGCATTCATGAACACAGATGCTTTCATTTCATAGGATGGGAACAGTGTTTCAGGAGCAAATGTGCGAGATAGGGCATCTATGCCTCCTGCAACCTACAACAGACAATCAACAAATATAAATCATGTCTATTGTAGGATGAAACGCTAAGCCCCCACCAGATGGTAGTACTGTGCTAAACTTTGTAAACTAGATGAGATTTTACAAGTTACAACTACACACATCAGCCACGACCGCACATAGACGCGGACTCTTGTCCCCCTGAGAAAGCTCACCACACCGAGTACCTTACACCAAGGCCATTGCATGTAAGTATTAAACCCTTGTGTCGGTTCAGGTAATCCTGAAAGTAAAAACAAAAATGTCACAAGAAGAAGTTTTGCGTGTGGTGGTGATGGTGAGGGGTGGGTGGGGTGGGGTGGGGGGTACTCACCGCTGCATTCTGATCCTGAACGTATAAAACACCTTTCTTGTCATACTCCTGCCGTTTTACTGGATTGCTAAGAACTGACAAAAACAAGAGATGTCATGAATGAAAGCACCTGATGTATCATCCTTGTTTATCTCGGTTTCTAGATAGAAGGCTAAAGCAGATGCACCGCGAAAGAACATTCTTTAGCGAAAAAATGGTTATATAAGAAACGTGTTTTGACAGTCAGTGCAAAACTGCAAATAATTACACTAACCGGTGATCAACAAATGATGGCCAGCTTTGGCTACTAATGCATGCGACCAACCTCCAAGGTGTGCAACAAGTCTGGCTCAAATGTCATGACCAATAAATCATGTTTCCGCTAGTTTCTTAGTATGATCTAAGTGCATAGTTTGATGGCCTGTTTGCATGAGGCAATGACTGACTTGCCCTAAATGGACACAGATGAGTTCCAAGAGGTTGGCTAACTGGGGATATCTTTCACTGATTTAACACAGGATGATGTGCCCCCAAGCAAGTGCAAACTACACAGAACTATTTAGTCCCAAAACAAATTTATCGCAATTTGTAATCACGCTTGACATCTTCTAACTCACGAAAGGCACCAGAATTATTCTTAGTCTTATGGCACCGCAAAATCCATAGTTGTTCAGCAGCGTCTAAATTATACAGGGACCAGATGAACTGCCCATGTAGTCTAATGCAGTGTTTAGGATTACTCGTAGATGAACCATTGCGCATTAGTACACCATCACACTTGCTATGTTCCTAATAAATTTGGATATTAGAAGCAAGCAGAAAAGAAGGGGGCAAACTGCAAGTGATTAGATGATATGCTGCTTGCACATGATGACAAAATGATTAAAAATATCATGTAGACTCTCAGAGTTGAACATGAGGATACTGAATAACTTATCAACTACCAAAGCGCACCTTGGTAGGCCTCATTAATGTCCTGAAATCTGGATGTTGCCTTTTCTTCACCTTGTTTCTTGTCAGGGTGCCATTTCTACAGGAGAAGATAGTAGATTGGTCACTATGGTGAAGGCGTCAATCGCAAAATACAAAAGTAAAAATTCTATAATAGAAACCTAGAAGCAGTTGCATGATGAGCAAAAGAATTAAAGCAGTGCTTCTAGGTTAAAGTTTCCTTAGGCTGCGTTCGGTTCACAGGGAATTGAAGAGGTTTGACAGGGATTGAGGGGGGGTTAGATCTCCTACAAGTCAAATCCCCCTCAAATCCCCTCCAATCCCTGTGGGAAGAGGTGTAACCGAACAAAGCCTTATTGAGATTGTAACTACTGACATCAATACAGTTTCGGGTATGCGATTTCCGTCACAGGATTTCAGACCGCACGCTTTAAGAAGGGGAAAACATGTAGATTAGTGTAATGGGGCGAACACTGACCAGCGCCAGACGGATGTAGCTCGACCTGATTGTCTCCTCCGACGCATCATAATCGACTTCCAGTATCTTGTAGTAATCCTGCACGCGAAAATTTCGCCGTCAGCAACTTTATCCAACAGACAAAGAATAGGGACTCGATTGCCAGCAACAGCATTCCATGTACACGATCCGCCCCCTAATAAAACGCATAATCCAACAACCCCAAAGCGGCGGGGGTTCGCCCGGCCTGCCCTAGGGAAAAGCAAGCCGGCGGATGAATCGAAGGGGCAGTGGCGATTCCTCACCTTGGGCTCGAAGAAGGAGAAGAAGTCGAAATCGACGGGGACCTCCTCGCCCGTCCGCGCCGCCTCGTCGCCGTCCTCCCACTCCCACAACATTCCCTCGCCTGGCCTCTCCCCTCGCCGCCCTCGCGGGTGTGGATTCCCTTCGCCGCGGCGGCTCGCGGGTGTGGATTCCCTGGTCCCTTCCTTCCTTCCTTCCTTCCGGGGATGGCCGTGGCGGTCTGGCAGTCGTTGGATTTCGTGGGGTCGCCGGCTCGCCGCAGCCAGGGAAGGTTCTAGATTTTTTGTTTTCTTTTCGTCGTCTCCTTGCGATTTTCGTTGGGAGAGACTGGAGCAGAATTTGACACGCCCGACGTGGCTCGCCAGAAGTTAGCTGGGCCTTGGCGGGCCTAGCACGGCATACAAGTCATCACCCATGTGGATTGAGCCCATATCCGAGGCAGCATGGTGTGTCATATTTTTTGGACGCCGATAACTGCCACACGTGTGATGTATCGGGTGGTTGTGCCGCACGTCTCGTGCGGCCTGGAGAAGAACCCGCCCGCACGACCGCGTCCGAACGCGCGCAGCCACAGCCCGCATGTCCGGTGTGTGGCAAAACCGCCAACACGTCCGGGCCAGACGCCCGCGCTGCCCGCACAACCCAGTCGTCCTGACCTCCTTTCGATCCCCAGTCCAAACTGCCGCCATTGTCTCCCACCTCTTGATCCCGTACCTCCATCGCCGTCCTTCTCTGGTTACCATGGCAACTAATGCAGATCCGTAGGGCCTTCCCACCGCTAACCACACCCCCTTCCCCCACTCCAACCCCGCCCTCCAGGGACGACCAGCTAAAAGTAGGTGAGTCTCCGATCTCCTACTGTTTCTCATCCTTCTTCTGGCCAGAATTTAGAAAATGCAAATTTACCAACGAAGACGGCGACTGGATCTCCTCGAACAACATACACCAGATCTATCGGGGCAAAACACTACATGTTTTTGTGTGTGTTCGCATTTGCCAAGCAGATACACCAGATCTGTCATGTACTACGCTAGAGTTAAGCTTAGGCTCTCGGTTCGTTTGGTGCAAGTAGTTGGTAATGAAGGATGCGTAGGAATCCCTAAAAAAGGGAGAGAAAGAAGAAATTTGGCATAAGGGGGGTAGGAAAAATAGTTGCCACTTGTGTCTAACATCAGTTGCCATCTATCATTGTCGTTAGCTGCCACCATGTTAACCTGTTGCTTGCCATCCTATTATAGTGGTTGTTGCCATCGATTCGAAAAGATAGCTGGCACCCAGATTTCAGAAAAGAGAGTGGATGTGCATGTCCTATTTGCCATGATGTGTTGGTTGCCTACGCAGGAAAATGTGATAAGATTGCCATGTTATCTTCTACATGCAAACAACAGAAAATGCATTTTTTGCGGATTGTTGATGCGTTCTTGTTCATGCAGTGATTGAGAACACATTGGCAGAAACAAAACGCAAAAAATAATGAATCACGAATATGGCACTGATCCTTGGGTTTCTCAAAGGCCAGAAACGCCCCATTGGGATGCAGCAGAGTACAGTCAACTCATTTCTGCAGGGCCGTTGCTGTCACTACTAGAGCAGTACGCAGGCATTGATATGATGCATGATAACAAGAAAAGAACATTTTGCCATGTTCGCGACGATGAAAATGACATTCTACTTATGTCCTACAATCTCATTTTTCGCAGGTTCTTATGACCAAAACACATTTAGGGGGGCACCATGGCAAGTTCAGTCACAGGGCGCTAACACTGAAAAATGTTCGGGCAACCAACTTCAACTAGCTAATGTGGCAAATCAAGGTAACGCATACGAAAAAGAAACATACTGGTTGTGGACATGAAAATTAAACTTGTAAAGGATGGCAAAAATACTCACGAGTTATATCGAGAAAAATATAGGACCTTCATGCAGCACGTGGCATCAGGTGGCAAGCATGTACCTGCCATCGACGTCATACACAGGTGAGTCCATAAAAAGTGAAGTTGCGGACATTGAATTAGCAGAAGGAACATAGCTGACAACTGCAGTTACCATCCCTGGACAATTGCAGTTGCCATCCCTGGACAAACTGCAGTTGCCATGTATGATCAAATGTGATTGCAATGTATAAACAACAGTGGATGGCAAGTGTGAACAAATCTGTGTGGCATGGTTGGACAACTACACGTGCCATGTTGAAGAAACTACATTTGCCATGCAGTGACCAACTACTACCATGATTACAGGTTGTTACGGGGGGGCTACATCGGCAAACATCTCATGGCAAGCTTCGCAGTTGCAGGACATCACTATTGCAGATATAGCACATCAAATTGGAATGACAGACCACACAAGATGGGCACATGCGGCACAACAAGGTAAGAAAATTTGAACCACAAAAATAGCACTGCATTTGTTTTTGTGGGAATAGCATGTGAGGAAAAGAAGATTTGTAACGGTGGTGGTGAAAAAAAACAGAAAACGCTAACAAGTCATCGTGTGCAATGAGTCATGTATTGTCATCGGGATTTGCCAGTTGCTAAAAGAGTGTGTGTAACACTAATGATTGATCGCATTTGCCTAGTGAGCTCAAGTCTAGAATTCAAAGTTTCGATGCTAGAATAT
This sequence comes from Triticum aestivum, assembly GCF_018294505.1. Lineage (NCBI taxonomy): Eukaryota > Viridiplantae > Streptophyta > Magnoliopsida > Poales > Poaceae > Triticum > Triticum aestivum. Next base: position 615,373,632 of record NC_057810.1, on the reverse strand, counting down.
GCTGGTTGCCATGTATTGGCAGCAGTAACTGCCATGTATGTAGGACTGCAGCTGCCATGGATATAGAATCCAAATTTTGGTACTGAAAGAAGCTGGTTGCCATGCATTGGCAACAGTAGTTGCCATGTTTGTTGGACTGTAGCTGCCACGACCGGAGAACTACATTTGCCATGCATGTCCACATGCAGACTCACAGCTTGCTGTGTGAATGATGTCATGCCAAATTACATGCAGTTGATGTACTCCCTTACGATAAACATGTCATTCAAGCAAAATCTTACGCTCATACCTATTTTTTTTATTACAAGACCTTCAACTACAGTCAACAGCGGCGCAGGGACATCTACTGCCGGGAGCTCTGAGTGCACGGAAGACGCGTTCCACTAGCCAGACAACAATCATGCCACAAATAATGTCGAGTCAGTGTCGGAAGTGGCAATCATTCCAGCAATGCCGACAAGCACACCTTTGAACACAAGCACTGACAACACTCAAATAGATGAAACTACCACCGATACTGAAGTGAATGATGAAACTGATGACGAAGCACAAGGGGATGAAGATGGTGGGCAATTAGAAATCATGGTACCTCAGCCACCGTACATTGGGCAGAGATTTGATTCGTTCGCAGAAGCAAAGGAATTCTACCAGACATATGCAAAGTTCCATGGGTTTGCGGTCAACACCGAATACCATAGGAAAATTAAAAAAACTAACGAGTACGTCAGAGGTGAGATGAGGTGCTACAAGGCACGAAGGAACAAGAAGGGTAAAGGTGTTGCGCCTTTCATTTCGGAATGAAAGAGAGGTATCATTCTCAAGACGGAATGCCCTGTCCGGTGTAAGCTAAATGTAGATGGAGCACGGTGGGTGGTCACTGAAATTTTTGAAGAGCACAACCACGAACTCATAAAGAAGTTCGACTTGGTAAAATTTCTGACCGCCCACAGAGGATTCACCCCCCTCAAGAAGAAATTCATAAAGCCGCTACATGATTGTAACGCTGGTCCATCAAGAATGGTCCAGATACTATCACTCATCCACAGCAAAAATGGGACTCTGAGTAGCATGCCCTACATACCAGCTGACGTCACAAACCTAAAGGCAAAGTACCGTAGAGAGAGCAAGTTGGCTGACATAGAGGCCACTATGGCCTACTTCGATGAGAAAGTGAAGGAAGATCCAGATTTATTCTATAGGATAAGATTGGACAATGTGGACCGTGTCAGGAACATGTATTGGGTGGATAGTGCTGCAAGAAGAGCCTACAAACATTTCCGAGATTGTATTTCATTCGAAGTGACATATCTCACTAATATGTACAAGATGCCATGCGCTCCATTCATAGGAATAAATAACCACAATCAGTCCTTGTAGTTTGGATGCGGGCTTGTTCGGAACAAAGACACGAATGGCTACACTTGGCTGTTCAAGACCTTCTTGGAGTGCATGGATGGACTTGCTCTGATGAATATAATAACAGACCAGGATTTTAGCATGCGTGGAGGCATAGAGGAGGTCTTTCCGTTGGCAGTGCACAGGCACTGTAGGTGGCACATTATAAAGAAGGTTGAGGAGACACTAGGACCGTTCTTTGCTGACCGTCCAGAGCTGCAGAAGGCATTCGAGCTGTGCGTGGACCACAGCTTGACGGTGGAGGAGTTTGAAAGGAGCTGGATGGCCATGATTGAAACATATCAAGTCCAAGACAATGAGACGCTTGCTAACCTGTGGGAGAAGCGAATGTACTGGGTGCCGGCCTACTTCATGCAGTGCTTCTTCCCGTTTCTACAGACTACGCAGCGCAGCGAGGGGTTCAATGCTGTTTTGAAGCGGTACGTGAGCCCTGGCAACTCATTGCTACAGTTTGCCAAGCAATACACATCTTTGCAACAAAAAATACTGGGATCTGAGCTACAGCAAGAAGCGAACACCGCTAAAGCAACCGAAATTGCTAACGTATTTACCAATGGAGAGGCAGATGAGCAAGATATACACCAACAAGATCTTTAACAAGTAAGTTAATTGTGTTACAATCTTATTTGCACAAGCATGAAGGTAGTAGGTGCCATCTAGAATGCAATGCAGTTGAAAAGCTTATTTCAAAATGATGATTTCTTGAAAAGTAGTCATTGAGTACAGAGTAACCATGATATGTAGTTGCCATGTTTACTCAACTGCAGTTTGTCATGTTTACTCAACCGCAGTTGCCATGTTTACTTAACTGCAGTTGCCATGTTTAATGAAATGCAGTTGCCATGTTTAATGAAACGCAGTTGCCATGTTTAATGCACTGTACTTCCATTGGGCATGTTGGTATGGAAATGCCAATGCCAATTAAAGATGTTATGCAGTTGCCATGTTTAATGAAATGCAGTTGCCATGTTTAATGAACTGCAGTTGCCATGTTTAATGAACAACAGTTGCCGTGTTTAATGAACTGTAGTTGCAATGTTTAATGTACTGTATTTTGCCATGTTCAAACAAAATGTACTTCTATTGGCCACGACAACATAAGGTGCTACAAAAAACATCACACAAGAGTTTAACAAAAACACACAAAACTTGGATATTTCAGGAAGAAATAAAGCATGCCAGCATGTTCACGGCTTTCCAGGTGGATGAACATATATTCAAGGTGTGTTCTATTTTGGGCATGTCGGATTCAGAACCTGAAGACCCGGACAAAGGAAGGAACTACTTCATGAAAGCCTCGATAAGCCAAGGAGAATACTACTGCCAATGCTGCAAATTCGAATGGGACGGCATTGTGTGTTGTCACATACTAAAAGTAATGGACATGAACATTGTGACACGGATGCCCCGCCATTTCATAAGGCGGCGATGGACTTGGGATGCTGACAACGCATTGGCGCCGTAGACATCAAATGCAGTTTTGGCTGTGCATGACAAGAGAACAAAGTCAACCATGGAAGCCGTGCGGCATGTTGTGTTGACAAAGAACTATGTTGAACTAATTGATGAAGCGTGCAAGAGTGATGAGACTGCGAGGGTCGCAGAAAAACACAGGAAGGCCTTGAAAAAAGAGCCTGATGAGATCAAGAAGAGGAAAGCTGAGGAAGCCTTACACAGGTTCCCCCGCACATCAAGTGTGCCTTCATCCACGGGGCCATCATCTGAAAACTCGGAGGTAGGATCTGGAAGAGCAAGCACACAAACCCAGGTCAGGAACCCACCCCGTTCCATCACAAAGGGGCGTCCAAAAGAGATAAGATACAATTCGGGATTGGAGATTCAAGCAAAACACAAGAAAACAAAGAAAGGGGCGGGCAATCCGTAAGCTGTTGGGGAACATAGTAATTTCAAAAAAATTCCTACGCACACGCAAGATCATGGTGATGGCATAGCAACGAGAGGGGAGAGTGTTGTCCACGTACCCTCGTAGACCGTAAGTGGAAGCGTTATCACAACGCGGTTGATGTAGTCGTACATCTTCACAACTTGACCGATCCAAGTACCGAACGTACGGCACCTCCGTGTTCAGCACACGTTCAGCTCGATGACGTTCCCCGGGCTCCAATCCAGCAAAGTGTCGGGGATGAGTTCCGTCAGCACGACGGCGTGGTGACGATGATGATGTCTACCGGCGCAGGGCTTCGCCTAAACTCCGCGATGATATGACCGAGGTGGAATATGGTGGAGGGGGACACCGCACACGGCTAAGGAACGATCCGTAGATCAACTTGTGTGTCATGGGGTGCCCTCCTGCCCCCGTATATAAAGGAGCAAGGGGGGAGGGGGCGGCCGGCCTAGGAGGAGGCACGCCAAGGGGAGTCCTACTCCCACCGGGAGTAGGACTCCCTCCTTCCTTGTTGGAGTACGAGAAGGGGGAAAGAGGGGGAGAGGAGGAAGGAAAGGGGGGCCGCACCCCTTGTCCAATTCGGACCAGAGGGGGGCTGCGCGCCTCCTTCCTTTCGGCCTCTCTCCTCTATTCCCGTATGGCCCAATAAGGCCCATATACTCCCCGACGAATTCCCGTAACTCTCCGGTACTCCGAAAAATACCTGAATCACTCGGAACCTTTCCGAACTCCGAATATAGTCGTCCAATATATCAATCTTTACGTCTAGACCATTTGGAGACTCCTCGTCATGTCCCCGATCTCATCCGGGACTCTGAACTCCTTCGGTACATCAAAACTCATAAACTCATAATATAACTGTCATCGAAACCTTAAGCGTGCGGACCCTACGGGTTCGAGAACTATGTAGACATGACCTAGAACTATTCTCGGTCAATAACCAATAGCGGAACCTGGATGCTCATATTGGCTCCTACATATTCTACGAAGATCTTTATCGGTCAAACCGCATGACAACATACGTTGTTCCCTTTGTCATCGGTATGTTACTTGCCCGAGATTCGATCGTCGGTATCCAATACCTAGTTCAATCTCGTTACCGGCAAGTCTCTTTACTCGTTACATAATGCATCATCCCGCAACTAACTCATTAGTCACATTGCTTGCAAGGCTTATAGTGATGTGCATTACCGAGAGGGCCCAGAGATACCTCTCCGACAATCGGAGTGACAAAACCTAATCTCGAAATACGCCAACCCAACATGTACCTTTGGAGACACCTGTAGTACTCCTTTATAATCACCCAGTTACGTTGTGACGTTTGGTAGCACCCAAAGTGTTCCTCCGGTAAACGGGAGTTGCATAATCTCATAGTTACAGGAACATGTATAAGTCATGAAGAAAGCAATAGCAACATACTTAACGATCAAGTGCTAAGCTAATGGAATGGGTCATGTCAATCACATCATTCTCCTAATGATGTGATCCCGTTAATCAAATGACAACTCATGTCTATGGCTAGGAAACTTAACCATCTTTGATTCAATAAGCTAGTCAAGTAGAGGCATACTAGTGACACTATGTTTGTCTATGTATTCACACATGTATTATGTTTCCGGTTAATACAATTCTAGCATGAATAATAAACATTTATCATGAAATAAGGAAATAAATAATAACTTTATTATTGCCTCTAGGGCATATTTCCTTCAGTCTCCCACTTGCACTAGAGTCAATAATCTAGTTCACACCAGCATATGATTCAACACCAATATTCACATCTGTATGTGATTAAAACCCATAGTTCACATCGTCATGTGATCAACACCCAAAGGGTTTACTAGAGTCAATAATCTAGTTCACATTGCTATGTGATTAACACCCAAAAGAGTACTAAGGTATGATCATGTTTTGCTCGTGAGAGAAATTTAGTCAACGGGTCTGTTACATACAGAGCCGTATGTATTTTGTGAATATTCTTATGTCTTCAATACTCTGCACGGAGCTACTCTAGCTAATTGCTCCCACTTTCAATATGTATCCAGATTGAGACTTAGAGTCATCTGGATCAGTGTAAAAGTTTGCACCGATGTAACTTTTACAACGAACTCTTTTATCACCTCCATAATCGAGAAACATCTCCTTAGTCCTCACTAAGGATATTCTTGACCGTTGTCTAGTGATCTACTCTTAGATCAAAATTGTATTCCTTTGCCAAACTCAGAGCAAGGTATACAATAGGTCTAGTACACAACATAGCATACTTTATAGAACCTATGACTGAGGCATAGGGAATGACTGTTCATTCTTTTCTATTTTCTGCCATGGTTGGGTTTTGAGTCTTACTCAACTTCACACCTTGCAACACAGGCAAGAACTCTTTCTTTGACTGTTCCATTTTGAACTACTTCAAAATCTTGTCAAGGTATGTACTCATTGAAAAATCTTATCAAGCGTCTTGATCTATCTCTATAGATCTTGATGCTCAATGTGTAAGCAGCTTCACCAAGGTCTTTCTTTGAAAAACTCCTTTCAAACACTCCTTTATGCTTTGCAGAATAATTATACATTATTTCCGATCAACAATATGTCATTCACATATACTTATCAGAAATGCTGTAGTGCTCCCACTCACTTTATTGTAAATACATGCTTCTTCAAAAGTCTGTATAAAACCATATGCTTTGATCAACTCATCAAAGCGTATATTCCAACTCCGAGATGCTTGCACCAGTCCATAGATGGATCGCTGGAGCTTGCACACTTTGTTAGCATCTTTAGGATTGACAAAAACTTTCTGGTTGCATCATATACAACTCTTCTTTAATAAATCCATTAAGGAATGCAATTTTGACATCCATTTGCCAGATTTCATAAAATGTGGCAATTGCTAACATGATTCAGACAGACTTAAGCTTCGATACGAGTGAGAAAATCTCATCGTATTCAACACCTTGAACTTGTTGAAAACCTTTCACAACAAGTCGAGCTTAGTAGATAGTAACACTACTATCAGTGTCCGTCTTCCTCTTGAAGATCCATTTATTTAACATGGCTTGCTGATCATCGAGCAAGTCAATCAAAGTCCATACTTTGTTCTTATACATGGATCATATCTCAGATTTTATGGCCTCAAGCCATTTCGTGGAATCTGGGCTCATCATCGCTTCCTCATAGTTCGTAGGTTCATCATGGTCTAGTAACATGACTTCCAGAACAGGATTATCGTACCACTCTGGTGCGGATCTTACTCTGGAAGACCTATGAGGTTCTGTAGTAACTTAATCTGAAGTTTCATGATCATCATCATTAACTTCCTCACTAATTGGTGTAGTAGTCACAGGAACAGATTTCTGTGATGAACTACTTTCAAATAAGGGAGAAGGTACAATTACCTCATCAAGTTCTACTTTCCTCCCACTCACTTCTTTCAAGAGAAACTTCTTCTCTAGAAAGGATCCATCTTAGAAACGAATAACTTGCCTTCGGATCTGTGATAGAAGGTGTACCCAATAGTTACCTTTGGGTACTCTATGAAGACACACTTCTCTGATTTGGGTTCAAGCTTATCAGGTTGAAAACCTTTTTCATATAAGCATCGCAACTCCAAGCTTTAAGAAACGAGAGCTTAGGTTTACTGCAAAACCATAGTTCCTACGGTGTCGTCTCAACGGATTTAGATGGTGCCCTATTAAACGTGAATGCAGTTGTCTCTAATGCATAACCCCAAAACGATAGTGGTAAACCGATAAGAGACATCATAGATCGCATCATATCTAGTAAAGTACGATTACGACGTTCGGACACACCATTACATTGTGGTGTTCCAGATGGCGTGAGCTGTGAAACTATTCCACATTGTTTTAATTGAAGACCAAACTCGTAACTTAAATATTCGTCTCCGCGATCAGATCGTAGAAATTTTATTTTCTTGTTACGATGATTCTCCACTTCACTCTAAAATTCTTTGAACCTTTCAAATATTTCAGACTTATGTTTCATCAAGTAGATATACCTATATCTGCTCAAATCATCTTGTGAAGGTCATAAAATAACGATACTTGCCACGAGCATCAACACTCATTGGATCGCATACATCAGTATGTATTATTTCCAATAAGTCAGTAGCTTGTTCCATTGTTCTGGAGAACGGACTTTTAGTCATCTTGCCCAAAAGGCACGGTTCGCAAGCATCAAATGATTCATAACCAAGTGATTCCAAAAGTCCATCTTTATGGAGTTTCTTCATGCGCTTTACACCGATATGACCCAAACGGCAGTGCCACAAATAAGTTGCACTATCATTATTAACTTTGCATCTTTTGGCATCAATATTATGAATATGTGTATCACTACGATCGAGATCCAACAAACTATTTTCATTGGGTGTATGACCATCAAAGGTTTTATTCATTTAAACAGAACAACAATTATTCTTTGATTTTAAATTAATAAGTATTGCAATAAACATGATCAAATCATATTCATGCTCAACGCAAACGCCAAATAACATTTATTTAGGTTTAACACTAATCCCGAAAGTATAGGGAGTGAGCGATGATGATCATATCAATCTTGGAGCCACTTCCAACACACATCGTCACTTCACCCTCAACTAGTTTCTGTTTATTCTGTAACTCCTGTTTCGAGTTACTAATCTTTAGCAACCGAACAAGTATTAAATACTCAGGGGTTACTATAAACACTAGTAAGGTACACATCAATAACCTGTATATCAAATATACCCTTGTTCAGTTTGCCATCCTTCTTATCCACCAAATATTCAGGGTATTTCCATTTCCAGTGACCATTTCCTTTGCAGCGTAAGCACTCAGTTTCAGGCTTTGGTTCATCTTTGGGTTTCTTCGTGGGAGTGACAACTTGCTTGTCATTCTAGTTGAAGTTCCCTTTCTTTCCCTTTGCCCTTTTCTTGAAACTAGTGGTCTTGTCAATCATCAACACTTGATGCTCTTTCTTGATTTCTACCTTCGTTGATTTCAACATCACGAAGAGCTTGGGATTCACTTTCGTCATCCCTTGCATATTATAGTTCATCACAAAGTTCTACTAACTTGGTGATGGTGACTAGAGAATTCTGTCAATCACTATTTTATCTGGAAGATTAACTCCCACTTGATTCAAGCGATTGTAGTACCCAGACAATCTGAGCACATGCTCACTAGTTGAGCGATTCTCCTCCATCTTTTAGCTATAGAACTTGTTGGAGACTTCATATCTCTCAACTCGGGTATTTGCTTGAAATATTAACTTCAATTCCTGGAACATCTCATATGGTCCATGACGTTCAAAACGTCTTTGAAGTCCCGATTCTAAGCCGTTAAGCATGGTGCACTAAACTATCAAGTAGTCATCATATTGAGCTAGCCAAACGTTCATAACGTCTGCATCTGCTCCTGCAATAGGTCTGTCACCTAGCGGTGCATCAAGGACATAATTCTTCTGCGCAGCAATGAGGATAAACCTCAGATCACGGATCCAATCCGCATCATTGCTACTAACATTTTTCAACACAATTTTCTCTAGGAACATATCAAAATAAACATATGAAAGCAACAATGCAAGCTATTGATCTACAACATAATTTGCAAAATACTACCAGGACTAAGTTCATGATAAATTTAAGTTCAATTAATCATATTACTTAAGAACTCCCACTTAGAAAGACATCCCTCTAATCCTCTAAGTGATCACGTGATCCAAATCAACTAAACCATAACCGATCATCACGTGAAATGGAGTAGCTTTCAATGGTGAACAATATTATGTTGATCATATCTACTATATGATTCACGCTCGACCTTTTGGTCTCCGTGTTCCGAGGCCATATCTGCATATGCTAGGCTCGTCAAGTTTAACCTGAGTATTCCGCGTGTGCAAAACTGGCTTACACCCGTTGTAGATGGACGTAGAGCTTATCACACCCGATCATCACGTGGTGTCTGGGCACGACGAACTTTGGCAACGGTGCATACTCAGGGAGAACACTTCTTGATAATTAGTGAGAGATCATCTTATAATGCTACCGTCAAACAAAACAGAATAATATGTATAACAGATAAACATCATATGCAATCAAAATATGTGACATGATATGGCCATGATCATCTTGCGCCTTTGATCTCCATCTCCAAAGTACTGTCATGATCTCTATCGTCACCGGCACGACACCATGATCTTCATCATCTTGATCTATATCAATGTGTCGTCACATGGTCGTCTCGCCAACTATTGCTCTTGCAACTATTGCTATCGCATAGCGATAAAGTAAAGCAATTATTTGGCACTTGCATCTTATGCAACAAAGAGACAACCATAGAGCTTCTGCCAGTTGCCGATAACTTCAACAAAACATGATCATCTCATACAACAACTTATATCTCATCACGTCTTGACCATATCACATCACAACATGCCCTGCAAAAACAAGTTAGACGTCCTCTACTTTGTTGTTGCAAGTTTTACGTGGCTGCTACGGGCTGAGCAAGAACCGTTCTTACCTACGCATCAAAAACCACAACGATAGTTCGTCAAGTTAGTGTTGTTTTAACCTTCGCAAGGACCAGGCGTAGCCACACTCGGTTCAACTAAAGTTGGAGAAACAGACACCCGCTAGTCACCTGTGTGCAAAGCACGGCGGTAAAACCAGTCTCGCGTAAGCGTACACGTAATGTCGGTCCGGGCCGCTTCATCCAACAATACCGCTGAACCAAAGTATGACATGCTGGTAAGCAGTATGACTTGTATCGCCCACAACTCACTTGTGTTCTACTCGTGCATATAACATCAACGCATAAAACCTAGGCTCGGATGCCACTGTTGGGGAACGTAGTAATTTCAAAAATTTTCCTACGCACACGCAAGATCATGGTGATGGCATAGCAACAAGAGGGGAGGGTGTTGTCCACGTACCCTCGTAGACCGTAAGCGGAAGCGTTATCACAACGCGGTTGATGTAGTCGTACATCTTCACGACTTGACCGATCCAAGTACCAAACGTACGACACCTCCGTGTTCAGCACACGTTCAGCTCGATGACGTTCCCCGGGCTCCAATCCAGCAAAGCGTCGGGGATGAGTTCCGTCAGCACGACGGCGTGGTGACGATGATGATGTTCTACCGGCGCAGGGCTTCGCCTAAACTCCGCGACGATATGACCGAGGTGGAATATGGTGGAGGGGGACACCGCACACGGCTAAGGAACGATCCGTAGATCAACTTGTGTGTCATGGGGTGCCCTCCTGCCCCCGTATATAAAGGAGAAAGGGGGGAGGGGGCGGCCGGCCTAGGAGGAGGCACGCCAAGGGGAGTCCTACTCCCACCGGGAGTAGGACTCCCTCCTTCCTTGTTGGAGTAGGAGAAGGGGGAAAGAGGGGGAGAGGAGGAAGGAAAGGGGGGCCGCACCCCTTGTCCAATTCGGACCAGAGGGGGGCTGCGCGCCTCCTTCCTTTCGGCCTCTCTCCTCTATTCCCGTATGGCCCAATAAGGCCCATATACTCCCCGGCGAATTCCCGTAACTCTCCCGTACTCCGAAAAATACCCGAATCACTCGGAACCTTTCCGAACTCCGAATATAGTCGTCCAATATATCGATCTTTACATCTCGACCATTTCGAGACTCCTCGTCATGTCCCCGATCTCATTCGGGACTCCGAACTCCTTCGGTACATCAAAACTCATAATATAACTGTCATCGAAACCTTAAGCGTGCGGACCCTACGGGTTCGAGAACTATGTAGACATGACCTAGAACTATTCTCGGTCAATAACCAATAGCAGAACCTGGATGATCATATTGGCTCCTACATATTCTATGAAGATCTTTATCGGTCAAACCGCATAACAACATACGTTGTTCCCTTTGTCATCGGTATGTTACTTGCCCGAGATTTGATCGTCGGTATCCAATACCTAGTTCAATCTCGTTACCGGCAAGTCTCTTTACTCGTTACGTAATGCATCATCCCGCAACTAACTCATTAGTCACATTGCTTGCAAGGCTTATAGTGATGTGCATTACCGAGAGGGCCCAGAGATACCTCTCCGACAATCGGAGTGATAAAACCTAATCTCGAAATACGCCAACCCAACATGTACCTTTGGAGACACCTGTAGTACTCCTTTAGAATCACCCAGTTACGTTGTGACGTTTGGTAGCACCCAAAGTGTTCCTCCGGTAAACGGGAGTTGCATAATCTCATAGTTACAGGAACATGTATAAGTCATGAAGAAAGCAATAGCAACATACTTAACGATCAAGTGCTAAGCTAATGGAATGGGTCAAGTCAATCACATCATTCTCCTAATTATGTGATCCCGTTAATCAAATGACAACTCATGTCTATGGCTAGGAAACTTAACCATCTTTGATTCAACAAGCTAGTCAAGTAGAGGCATACTAGTGACACTATGTTTGTCTATGTATTCACACATGTATTATGTTTCCGGTTAATACAATTATAGCATGAATAATAAACATTTATCATGAAATAAGGAAATAAATAATAACTTTATTATTGCCTCTAGGGCATATTTCCTTCAGAAGCAACATTGGAGCACTATGACATGGTCCTTGGTGACATTTGTTTGTAATCTAGATGTTCTAATTTTTTTAAAAATGGGAGAATGACTCTTGAGGGGCATCAGAATTTGAAGAAAATGCCATGAATGGATAACTGCAGTTGCCACGTGTATGGTACTTAATTTGCCATGTTATGTATACTGAATCTGCCATGTTATGTATACTGAATCTGCCATGCTAATTTATACTAAATCTACCATGCTATTTTATACTAAATTTGCCATGTTGTGTGTACTGGATCTGCCATGTTATGTATACTGGATCTGCCATGTTATTTATACTGAATCTACCGTGTTGTTTATACTGAATCTGCCATATTAGTTCTACTGAAATATGCCATGTTACTTGTAATGACTCTCCATCGCGTAGATTTCCGTGTTCAGTCAATGCATTTTAGTCACACATAGTGTATTGTGTGCAAAACTATGGGAAACAAGTTGAAAAGGGTCACGTGCAGCAACCGCGAAAAAGGTTACGGCTACATGATCAAACTACCATGCTAGCCGGTACATTTAGTGTTGAAAAAAAGAACCAAACAGACAAATGAAAAATGACGATAACTTTCACTAACCATGTCTGATGAACTACATTTGCCATGTTTTAAAACATCGTAGACGCATTCGAAACACCAAACTGGTGCTACCAACGATGAAATCATAATAATAATGATAAACATAAACTTATCTGCTGTCACGCTTAAAATAGGTTCACATCCACACATATATTACAGAAAATATTCAAATTTCGCTCACACACCACCACTACATACTAGGCTACGCGGGGGGTTGCAGTCATAACATAGTACACAGACGTAGTTTTGAAAAGAACAAAGGTAATACCTTACATTCCTCGGCAACAGAATGTAAGCTAGGCGTTCGGCATGGAGCACCACGTGATCACTTGTACTTCTTGGTGACTTTCTTGACAGCTTCCTCTACAAACTCACATGCTCCGAACCACTTGTTGAAATCTTCATTCGTCAATCAGTTCCATGTGTAAATTTTCCGCAGCTCAACGACCATTGCAGTTGTGAGAACATGAACCAGTCTACCTTCCCACTTTGCAAGGTATTCCAACATGTGAAAGCCACAATCCGTCCTGTACAAGAAAAGAATCAGGTGAACTCGCGAAAAGGACAGAGATAATAATGATAAACTTCAATTCAGATGTAACAAAGAGGGTTAGCATTGGTGTAGAGGACACATGAAAAAGGAGATGGGAAATTACTTGTTCCCTTGCTTCATAGTCTCCACGTACTCAATTGGAAAATGTATGATCTGGACCTTTGAGTGTTCATAGTGACGGTTCCATGTCTCTTTGAGGTTGTTGATGAAGCATTCAACATGCGTAGTAAGGACTGCATCAGCTGCCGAACGCATTGAATCAAGCACCTCAAAATGTTGGTTCTTCAGGTCAAGGCAGATCGCGTAGTGGTGACCACACTTGTCATGTGGGTCATGTGGTGCAAGCTCCTGGAACATGGGGAACAGGACCTGCTAGTAAAATGAAGGAAATAAGAAGCAGAGTCCACATGAAGAGCAGAAAATGGTGTGATTGGGAAAATGACATGTAAGGATATCACCGGTTGCAGTAAGAGGCACATGAGTGACATAAAGCAGCAAGGGGCCAAAAAGTAGAATCACATAGAATGTTAGTTATGTGGGTAGTTAAAACAAGTTGCCATCCAAGTATGAACAGAGTTGCCCTGTATTTTACTTTGAAGTTGCCACATAGTTTGTACGTGGATGCAAATCAAAAGTCAGTTTATACATGGCAGCTGTTGCCACATGAAACAACTGTACATAAACAGGGTGTAGTTACTGGCAAAAAACATACCATGGGAGGAAAAAATGTGCAAAAATGGAAGGAATACTCACACATTTCTTCATTATGAGCTTGAATTCACCGTGCGCAGCAAAATGCTTCCTCAGGATTTTGTGGTGGAAGTCACCATCCCATATTTTGCAGGTCACACTGTAATGCATGATTGTTTTGTCGGGAGATATATCCATATGTCTGTTGATGAAGTCAATCCCACATGCAACTACATTCATCAACATTTTACCGAGTGGCCTCACAGACTCGGCAAGATCACCCAGGTCGACATACGTCGCATCACATTGTATGACCTTTGCTCTGTCCAAACATGAGCTGTATGATAATGATGTAACATGAAAGAATCATGTCTACTAATATAAAAAAAAGAAATAAAACGTAAACGGAGCATATCTAGAAATAGCAAAAAGGAGGAACGGTAAAAAGAGCAAATAAAAAATGAGAGGTTATGTGGTGTGGTCATTACACTTTCAGCTCCTTCATGTGCTTGCTGTTGGACCTCGCATTTCCAAAGCGCTTGACAATATCGTAGAGCTGGTTCTGATCCTTTTGGCCTTGATTGCTGTCTCGTAATCATCCAAGGATGGTGCGTGAACTACAATGCTGCCTCACAGATCCAGGGGTGGCACTTCTAATGGTATCCTCATATACCGTCTCAGCAGGCGCGTTGGAACTTGATTGCCCCTGACCTCATGAGGACCTCCTCTGCAATGCTGCCTCCTCATTCCTGTGGTAAGCTTCATCAAGTGACAGTGTAATCTCCTCGGGGGTGGCTGCAAGGATAAAAAAATGGGTTAGGATACCTGGAAAACAAAACAAATGTAGTGTGAAAAGAAAGGGTGCAACATATGAATTGTAGGTACAAAAAGTAGGGAGTTTCCATGTGGAGGCAACTCCAGTTGCCATGTGTGGTGCATTGTAGTTGTCATGTGATAACAACTATAGTTGCCATGTTGTATCAACTCCAGTTGCCATGTGGTTGCCAAATGGAATATGCAGCATGGCAACAAACAATGTAGGTGACATTGTGTAGCAAAACCCAGTTGCCATGTCATTAGATAACAGTTGCCATCGCAAGTGTGAACCCAAAAAAAGCTTGGGACAAAAGTCAGACTAAAAAGATGTATACAAGAAAATGATAAACGTGGAAGAAATCACTACAAAAAAAAAGACACATCCGTGACATTTTGGGCTGAACGAATTTTTTTTTCTGTCATACATATGACACTTCTATGACAATAATTGTGAAAAAACCCGGTACCATCATAGATGTGGTGGGATCCTACTTCTATGACAAAAAATCATGACAGAAAATGGGCTTTTCATCCTGGGCGAGCCGGCAACGCAGCTTCATGACATTATTTGGGCCGTCCATGACGGAAAAACCGTGATAGAAGCGAGGGGGAGGAAAATTTCGGGGAGTTCCTGGTTACGGTGGGAGGTCGGGGGCCGAGCGATGCGCGTTTCTCTCGTACACGTACGTGCGTGTGTGCGAGGCGTTGGGCTCTAACTGAACCCGAGCGATTGCACTGCAGGCTACGCGTTACTGAACCCGAGCGATCGATCGATGGCTGTTAACTGAACCCGATCGAGCGATTCCTTCGCTACTGCTGCTAACTGAAGCCGATCGATTGGATGAACAGTGAGCATTAGGGGGGGGGGGTGGATGAACAGTGAGCGGTGGCGTTGCCTCTCGATGAACAGGACCCCGTGGTGTGGAGGGCTGGATGAACAGTAGACGGTGGAGGGGTGCCCGTGGAGGGGTGGTTGATGTAGGACCTTGAGAAGAGATGTCTAGAGGGGGGGTGATTAGACACTAAGTACCAAAGTTGCAGTTTTTAACCCTTTCAAAGTTTAAGTGGAGTTTAGGCACAAGTTTAACATTCACAACACATATCAAGCAAGCATGCAAAGAGTATATGAGCAGCGGAAAGTAAAGCATGCAACTTGCAAGAATGTAAAGGGAAGAGTTTGGAGGATTCAAACGCAATTGGAGACACGGATGTTTTTGGCGTGGTTCCGATAGGTGGTGCTATCGTACATCCACGTTGATGGAGACTTCAACCCACGAAGGGTAACGGTTGCGCGAGTCCACGGAGGGCTCCACCCACGAAGGGTCCACGAAGAAGCAACCTTGTCTATCCCACCATGGCCGTCGCCCACGAAGGACTTGCCTCACTAGCGGTAGATCTTCATGAAGTAGGCGATCTCCTTGCCCTTACAAACTCCTTGGTTCAACTCCACAATCTTTGTCTGTCGGTGTACTAGAATAGGGGTACCCTAGTACCCCGAACTTGTGCACGGGCAGTTGCAGCACCCCACGGTAAGGCTGGCCGGGCGAACGCCAAGATCCTCCATGGCTCCCTTAGAGCCATTCAAGAACAAAGTATTTAAGCTCAGGAGACAAGGCCCCGGCAAGAGGAGCTTGCCGGGAAGGCCAACCAAGACACGCCAAGGAACTTGCCATGACGCGCCACGCGCTCCGGCAAGGCAACAAGGCCCCGGCAAGAGGAGCTTGCCGGGAAGACCAACCAAGGTACCTCGAGGCCCGGAGAGCGACAAGCTTCCGGACCCGACAAGATAACAACAGCGGCAAGGCGCTTGCCGCGGCAGGCGGCCACTCTGTGCCCGCGCTCCAGTGCATCCACCAACGTGTCACTCTGGGGGCCTCTCCAGGCGCGGGTGGCGGGAGGCTGTGCAGCCAGCGGTGCGCAGTGGCATGCGAAGCTGACAAGATCGCCATCGTGGCGAACGGTGGCGCCCCTAACGGTCCTTTTCTGCACTGTTTGGGCGACTCAGACGGGCCTTTAATGCCCTTGGCCCCTGCCGTCAGGGTTAGGTAGGGTACACTGTACAAGCAACTGTACCAACCACCTCACTTTTTATGTTTATACCCTCCTCTGCGTTGCCACCTGTCGGTGACCCCTTTAGCGTATAAAAGGAGGCCCATGCACAACGTAGAGGGGGTTCGGACAATTCGCTTCGATTCATTCGTAGCCCAGAAAACACTATGCTCTCTCTATAGAGCAAGAACACAAGATAATACAACCAGACAAGCAGCACTAGGAGTGTTATCTCTCTGGAGAGCTCCGAAGCTGGGTAAAACTGCTCGTGTGCTTCGCCTCGATCCGCTCTTCGTGCGACCTCCGCCCCCCGCCGAACCGAAAGGGGCCCGGTCCGCCGGCCCCATAGGTGTTCGTGGATCAGTTTCCCCAACATCTTTGGCGCGCCAGGTAGGGGGCGTCGAGATTGTGTGAATCCGATCCGACGTTCACGCGAACTAGATCTTCATTCCCTTCATCAACATGCCACCGAAGAAGACTTCGGCGGCAGCCGCTCCGTCCACGTCACTTCCGCCACCGTTGGAGCAAACGGGTGGTGGAATGGACGCCGGCGGAAGAATGGACGTCGACGAAGAAGCTCATGATGCTGCCAAGTCCAAGGACAAGGCTGCACAAACCTTGGCGACTGTACATGTCCCGCGCCACTCTCAAGAGGCGCAAGACCAACAGCGTCATGGCACTTGCAGTGCCATACGCATGATAGGCCAAGACCAAACTGGTGGATCTCGGGGCGCTCAAGACCAGCATGCATGCCAGCGTGCTGGCACGAGCGGGGCACGGTCGCCTGGACGGGATACTGCTCCTTCTAACATAGTTAGAAGTTCGAGCATGTCCCGCTCCTCGCGCCGTCCGCCACTGCCACCCACCACTCCAGCAGAAGCTTTGGCGCGAGCTCAACTTCTCGTAGATTACCCTCCGACGTCGGACAAGATCGACGAATGGAGGGCCACCATTCAGAGTCTCATCGACACTCCACGGCGGCCGAGCGTGTCGCCGCCGCGGCAGGGTTGCCGGACACGAGCCGGTGGTGACGAAACGGGCGGAGGAGCAACTACCATGCAATCACCGCCCCGAAGGCCAAGATCGCCGACTCGCCGGATCCACCTCGACATCGACTCCACTGCATCGTCGGATCCACGAGCTCGTCGCGATCAGCGCCAAGTTCTTCATGATCGACAACAAGAAGATGCTCGAACCCGCATCGAGCGCCGAAGAGAAGCGCGACGTCAATCCGACAAGCGCGCTGGGCCCTCTGTTGACATGCATGCGCTAGGGGAACCAGGCGATCTGCCGTATGCGGTAGGTTGCCCTGCGTTCACTCGTGAGCTGCGGCAAGTCCAGTGGCCCAGCACAAAGAACTTCAAGCCAGACGTACCGGAGAAGTACGACGGCAAGACGCATCCGTCAGAGTTCCTCAGCATCTACACCATTGCGGCGCAGGCTGCCGGGGGACGAGATGACAAGATCCTTGCCAACTACTTCCCGCTGGTGCTCAAGCCCAACGTCAGATCCTGGCTCATGCACTTGCCGGACAACTCCATATCCTCTTGGGCTGATCTGTGCCATCAGTTTGTCGGCGCCTTCACAGGCGGACACAAGCCTCATGGCCAGGAGAGTGATCTTCATCTGCTCGCCCAGAAGGAAGGAGAGCCCCTGCGCAAGTACATTCAGAGATTCAGTAGTGTGTAGCACAACATCCCAGACGTCCACCCTGCCGCGGTGATCAGCGCGTTCCATCAGAACGTGCGAAACCGCAGGATGCGGGAGGAAATGGCGATGTGCAAGATCAGGGACGTCAGTGAGTTATATGCACTGGCCGACAAGTGTGCACGTGCTGAGGAAGGGAGGAGACTCCCCGGAGAAAATATAGGAGCGGGAGGATCTGACAGTGAAGATGCTGCCCCAACAAGGAAAAACCGGCGGCGAAACAAGAGAAGGAGGAAAGGCAAAGAAGTGCTAGTTGTTGAGCAGTCCGGCAACGGTGGCGGCGCCAAGGAAGCCAAAGCTGGTGACTCCGGCAAGGAGGTTGCCGCGGAGGTGGTGGTCGCCGACAAGCAGGACGGCACCAACAAGCAGTATTGCAAGATCCACCGCACCAAGGGCCATGATCTCCAGAACTGTAAGAAAGTCGAACAGCTTGTTGAGCAACAGAAAGCTAAATACGAGCGGCGCGACAAGGAGAAGGCCCAGGAAGGAGCTGGTGGATCCGGCAAGAAACGTCCCGGCCGAGGAGGACGCCGCGGCAAGACCAAGCAGCGGCAAGGAGACAGACCTCCTCGCGGCCGCGACAAGGATGAAGATGACGATGACGATGAAGACATGGATGATGAGGAGACTGATGAGCAAGAGTTCCAGAAAGCCACAGAGGTCCTGTGCGTTGACGGTGGTGCTTCTCTGCATGCCTCGCACCACCAGCTCAAGCAGTGGGCGCGGGAAGTTAATGCAGTAGAACCACCCGTCGAG
This sequence comes from Triticum aestivum, assembly GCF_018294505.1. Taxonomy (NCBI): domain Eukaryota; kingdom Viridiplantae; phylum Streptophyta; class Magnoliopsida; order Poales; family Poaceae; genus Triticum; species Triticum aestivum. Next base: position 615,354,569 of record NC_057810.1, on the reverse strand, counting down.
TCACGCAAGCCTCTGAAATGGTCCGGCACGCCTATCATCTTTGACATTGAGGACCACCCTGATCGCATAACTGCGGTCGGGTGCTTGCCGATGCTGGTTTCACCAACAATCCGCAACCTCAAGGTCACTAAGATGCTAGTTGACGGCGGGGCCGGCTTGAACCTGATCTCCTCCACGGTGCTCCAGAAACTCCAGATCCCTGACAGCAAGCTCGAAGAGACCGGTACATTTCAAGGAATCAACCCGGGGAGGAGCAAGCCGAAGGGAAAGATCACGTTGCCGGTAACATTTGGCAGCGAGCTGAACTTCAGGACTGAGAGGGTCATGTTTGACGTTGCTGACTTTCCATTACCTTACAATGGAATCCTTGGCCGTCCGGCACTCGCCAAGTTCATGGCAGCCTCTCACTATGCATACAACATACTGAAAATGCCAGGCCCGATAAGTGTCATCTCTGTCCCTGGCGATAAGAAAGATGCTCTTATCTGTGCCGGGAAGCAGCAGCCGCAGCAGAACGCAAGACACTTGCCGCTGAAGCTCCCGGGGGAAGAAGAAGACCAAGTCCGGCAAGAGTTCTGATGCCCACTCCGGCAAGCGCACCTCTTCGGAGTGCTGCGCTAACCAAGTCCGGCAAGAGTTCTGATGCCCACTCCGGCAAGCGCACCTCTTCGGAGTGCTGCGCTACCGTCGAGGACGCACCATCGAGCTCCACCGGCAAGTGTAAGAAGGCAATGACAGCTCCACCTGAGACCAAGAAGGTGTCCGCCAAGGAAGACGGCGCTGGTGGTACCTTCACCATCAGCGCCACTCTTGACCCCAAATAGGAAAGCACGCTCGTTGCTTTCCTGCGGGCGAATGTCGACGTGTTTGCATGGCAACCATCTGATATCCCCGGTGTTCCCTGGAAAGTAATTGAGCACCACCTTGCCGTCTGTCCTCATGCGCGGCCCGTCAAGCAGAAAGTCAGGAAGCAGGCAGTGGAGCGCCAAGAATTCATCGCAGAAGAAATCAAGAAGTTGGAAGCAGCAGGCCTTGTCAGAGGAGTGCTCCATCCCACGTGGTTGGCCAATCCTGTTGTCGTGCGCAAGGCTAACGGGAAATGGAGGCTTTGTATTGACTTTCACTGATGTTAATAAAGCTTGTCCCAAAGACCCATTTCCTTTGCCGCGCATTGACCAGATTGTTGACTCCACAGCCGGATGTGATTTGCTTTCATTTCTTGATGCATACTCAGGATACCATCAGATCTTCATGGCAGAAGAGGATGAAGAGAAAACCGCATTTATCACCCCGTGTGGCACGTACTGCTTCGTACGGATGCCTTTCGGTTTGAAGAATGCTGGTTCAACATTCGCAAGGGTAGTCCACCACGCTTTTGAGCCGCAGATGCACAGAAATGTGGAAGCCTACATGGATGACATAGTGGTCAAGAGCAAGAACAGGGCGACCCTGATTCAAGATTTAGACGAGACATTTGCAAATCTGCGCAAGATCAACCTCAAGCTTAACCCCGAGAAGTGCGTGTTTGGAGTTCCTTCCGGCAAGCTTCTCGGGTTCTTCGTGTCTCAGCGGGGAATTGAAGCCAATCCCGACAAGATCAAGGCCATTGAGCAGATCGAAGCACCAAAGCGCGTCAAGGATGTACGAAGGCTTGCCGGTTGCGTGGCTGCTCTCAGCAGGTTTATCTCTAGATCTGCTGAGCGCGCCCTGCCATTTTTCAAAATTTTGAAAAAGGCAGGTCCAATGAAATGGACTCCGGAGGCGGAGGCTGCGCTGCAGGACTTGAAGAGATACCTGTCCTCCACTCCAACACTTGTCGCACCTAAGCCGCAAGAGAAGTTGCTGCTGTATATAGCGGCAACCAATCAAGTGGTTAGTGCTGCGTTAGTGGCGGAGAGGAAGGCAGATGATGAGCCAGCAACCACGGCAGATGCATCCAGCGACAAGCAGGGGGCTTCGCCGACAAGCTCTGGTCCCGACAAAGATGGATCTGCGCAGGAGCATGATAAGATGCAGAAGAGAATGGTGCAGCGTCCAGTTTACTTTGTCAGTTCCCTTCTACAGGGGGCTAGATCAAGGTACTCTGGTGTGCAGAAGTTGCTTTTCGGCCTCCTCATGGCCTCGAGAAAGCTGCGCCATTACTTCCAAGCACATGAGATCACAGTCGTCACTCGCTTTCCGCTGAAGAGGATACTGCAAAATCCAGAAGCAACAGGCAGGATTGTCGAGTGGGCGCTGGAACTGTCAAGCTTTGGCCTCAAGTTTGAGAGCACTTCAACTATCCAAAGCAGAGCATTGGCAGAGTTCATAGCAGAATGGACGCCAACCCCAGATGAAGAAATTCCAGAGACGAGCATCCCCGTCAAAGAGGCAAGCAAAGAGTGGCTGATGTACTTTGATGGTGCCTTCTCGCTGCAAGGCGCCGGTGCGGGCGTGCTGCTTGTCGCGCCCACCGGAGAGCACCTCAAGTACGTAGTCCAGATGCACTTTCCCAAGGAGCAAGCAACCAACAATACTGCAGAGTATGAAGGATTGCTTGCCGGTCTCAGAATCGCAGCAGACCTTGGGATCAAGAAGCTCATTGTCAGGGGTGACTCACAGCTTGTCGTCCGCCAAGTGAACAAGAACTACCAGAGTCCATTGATGGAAGCATATGTTGATGAAGTGAGGAAGCTAGAAGAGCACTTTGACGGCCTACAGATGGAGCATATCCCAAGAGCTCAGAATGACATTGCTGATGGCCTGTCAAAGTGCGCCGCACTAAAGTTACCTGTGGAACCAGGGATCTTTGTGCTCAAGTTGACTCAACCATCCGTAACACCATCAACTGGACAAAGCAAAAAGAGGAAGTTGATTTCTGGTGACTACTTTCCGGCAGAGCTCCCCGAAGCCGCCGCCAAGAAAGTCCCCAAGATCAACACCAAGGATGCTGAGGGGCAGTCTGCTCCGGCAAGCCTTATGGTTTGTTCCGTTGAAGCAGACGCTCCTGACAAGTTTTGCTCCGGCAAGCTTGCCGGGGAACATCAAGCTCCGGCAGGGCCGCAAGTCCTTTCCGTAGAAGCGGATGTTCCCGCAGCAGCAGATGTGCCTTTAGTCCTTGTTGTCGAGCCACAAGCTCCAGCATGGGCACAGCAGATTGTCCATTTCCTTCAGACAGGAGAACTTCCCGAAGAGCAAGAAGAAGCGGAAAGAGTAGCCCGGCAGTCAAGTATGTACCAGTTTGTCGATAGCATACTGTACAGAAGAAGACTCAACGGTGTGAAATTGAAGTGTATTTGTCGGGAAGATGGACAAAAGCTGTTGGCAGAGATACATGGAGGCATATGTGGCCACCACATTGGCGCAAGAGCACTTGCCGGCAAAGCTTTCCGGCAAGGTTTCTTTTGGCCGACAGCCCTCCAGGATGCAACTGCACAAGTAACCAAGTGTGAAGCGTGCCAGTTCCACTCCAAACAGATACACCAGCCAGCTCAAGCTCTCCAGACGATCCCTTTATCCTGGCCATTTCCGGTCTGGGGGCTCGATATCCTCGGCCCTTCCCCCGAGCTGTCGGGGGCTTTGAGTACTTGTACGTCGCAATCGACAAGTTCACAAAGTGGCCGGAAGTGCAGCCAGTGAGGAAGGTGACAGCACAGTCAGCAGTCAAGTTCTTCAGGTCAATTGTTTGCCGTTTCGGGATCCCTAACAGGATCATCACCGACAACGGCACGCAATTCACGAGCCGCACCTTCATGCAGTACGTCCAAGACCTTGGCGCCAAGGTCTACTTCGCTTCTGTTGCTCATCCGAGAAGCAACGGTCAAGCAGAGAGGGCAAATGCTGAAGTGCTGCGCGGGCTCAAGACCAGAACTTTCTACAGGCTGCGCAAGTGCGGAAGAAACTGGATCGAGGAGCTGCCGGTGGTTCTTTGGTCGATCAGAACGACGCCAAATCGAGCCACTGGCCAGACACCTTTCGCTCTAGTCTATGGAGCAGAGGCAGTTCTCCCCACGGAACTCGTATACGGATCGCCTCGAGTGCTCGCTTATGATGAGCTTGAGCAAGAACAGCTGCGACAAGACGACGCGCTGCTCCTTGAGGAAGATCGTCTTCAGGCTGCTGTACGAGCTGCTCGATACCAGCAAGCTTTGCGCCGCTACCATAGCCGCAAAGTTAAGGCCAGAAGCTTCGAGGAAGGCGACCTTGTTCTTCGGCGCGTTCAGTCCGCCAAGAATTCCAACAAGTTGACGCCGAAGTGGGAAGGCCCTTATCGGGTGAAACGAGTCACAAGGCCTGGCGCTGTCCGCCTTGAGACCGAAGATGGCATTCCGGTGAGCAACTCCTGGAACATAGAACATCTTCGTAAGTTTTTCCCGTAAGGCGCGGTTGCCGGAACCCGTTCCGGCAACCACCTTTTGTACAAGTCTTGCCGCTGTTGCATGTAATCCTTTGTACAAAGTCGGGCGCAGATCCCGTGCATAAGTAAAACCCCATGTGCTCCGCACAACTTGTCCATTTCATGCATTAGTTTCTTTCTTGCATGCGATTATCTGACACTTTGTGCAGCACCTACATCCGGTAAGCAATACGAGCCGAAGGGCTCCATATCATTATTTTCTCTTCTTTCTTCTCTTTCAACAAAGGAAAAGAAGGTTCCCTCGCACACAAGTTTGCCGGGGGGGGGGAAGGAGAAGATTGTGGTATGGACCAGGCGTCGTTCAAGCAAAGTTTTGCCTTGCCGGGAAGCAAACGACAGAAAAGCTAAGTTGCCAAAGTTTGAGCAATCAGTTTTTAAATTTTTGAGTTATCTTCCTCGAATGACCCTGCTTTGTATGGAAAACCTATGCGCGGAGGAACCAACTCGTGGCTAGTTGCGCCCTTACTTTGTTTCGAGTCCGCTCAACAACTTAAGCGTGCTGCATCTAGTCGCGACAAGGTTTCTTGTCGGAAGCAGTGCCGCCAGCAGGCTGCTGAAGTTCCGCACTCAGCGCTCGCGGCTCGAGCGCCTGCGCCGACAAGTTCCCTAGAAGCGTAGGGTAAAAACATACAAAGGAAGGAATCTAGTAGAGGAAATAACATAGCAATTGATAACAGAAATAAAGTTATATTACAAGATAACTTGTCGCAGCTCTAACAGACTGTTTTCATAACATGATTAGCAGCGACAAGGGAAAAGAAGAAATGGGCGGCCTAGTCTACGCGTCCGCCCTCGACCCTCTTGATCTCTCTCACCTTGTCCACAATGGGTGCGACAAGGGCCTTGAGTGCATCCAGATCGGCGTCAGGCGGCAAGGACCTGAGGACGTTGGTGAAGCTGAGGCCTGGATTGCAGAAGGCTACCTTCATCAGCACCTTCTGGAGAACCCCGGCGCAGATTTTGCGCGACTCGTCGGCCAGCTGCTTTGGGATCCTCTCCCGGAGCCGCTGGAGTGCCGTCGCCACGCCCTTGAAGAACAGGCTGAGCTTGGCGCTGGGTTGAAGACTCTCGTCGGAAGGATACCCAAAGTCCTCCATCCCCAGCTGCGCCAGCTCCTCGTTGATGACTGCGGCAATGTTCACCAGACCCTCGCTCCAGTGCTCCACAGTGTCTCTGAACGAGTTCTGGGTAACTGCAATGCTCTCCAGCAGCGCCGCGTCAGCCTTGACCTTCTCCGACAAGGTCTTCTCCCGCTCCTTGGCGGCCTCCAGCGTCTGCGTCAGCGTGGCCAGCTTCAGCTCCAGGTCTGCTTTGGAATCCTTGGCGGCGCTGAGCTCCTTGCCCCTCTTAGCGAGAAGACCTTGCAGCTCACCGTGGACCGCATCATCCTTCTCACGCTCACGCTTGAGCGCGGTAAGCTCCTCACCGCTCTTCCGAATGTTGGCCTCCAACTGCGCCACCTTCTCCTCCAGCTCTTTCTTGGCGGCCTCTGCAATTGCCGCAGCGTCCTTTGCCTCCTTGAGCGCCCCGCCAAGTGCTTGCTCGCGCTCGGCGAGCTCTTCCTTGTAGCTGTCGAGGTTGGCCTTCCGCTGCACTAGTTCACCTTCCCGCGCGGACTGCTTCTCGGCGGCCAGCCTTTGCTCCTCCTCAGCCTCGGCCTTCTCGAGAAGGAAGGCCGTGCGCTCCTCGTCGAGTCACTCCCGCTCCTGCGCCAGGGACCGGAGAGCTTCTTGATTTTGGCCCCGGAGCTCCTCCGCGCGCTTCTCCATGTCAACTCCCACCTTCGCGACAAGCGCTTCCCGGGAAGCTAGTTTGGCTTGCCGGGCACGGTAGAGTGACAGCAGCTTCCGCAGCAGCTGCTCCTCCTCAGGCTCGCCGCTGCTGCTGCTGGGCGCGTCGACCAACGACGGTCCAACAGAGGCGAGCACCTCCCCGTCGAAAGTTTCCCCCTCGACCGGCGCCTTGGAGCTCGACGCCCAGGGTAGCTTGATGAAGATACCATCGCCGACCTTCAAGTAGGCGCCGTACTGGGGCTCCTCGGAGCCCGGCTCCGCAGAAGCAGCAGAGGGATCAGCGGTCGGTGCAGCGCCTGGCGCTCCTGCGGCCTCAGGGTCGTCAGTGCGATCGCCCGACCCCTCGCCGGCTTCTGCGGCGGCAGCCCTGGCGGCCTCCTCGCCGGCGGCCTCGTCAGCACCGGCCCCTTCCTCGCCGGCGTCCTCTATCTCCATTGGCTCAGCCGCAGATTGGTCTGAAGAACGAAGAAGGGAGAAAAATCAATCCAAAATCCAAGAGAAGAAAATCAGAAGAAGAAGAACCCAAGGGAAAGTTTCTGGGCAAGTGGATTACCTGTGCCAAGATCTGCAGTTGCGGCCTCGGTCGCCGCAGGATCAACGGTGCCGTCCCTTGCCGGAGAGTTCCCCCTTGCCGGAGAGCGCTCCCTTGCCGGGGACTTCTCCCTTGGCGGCGCAGTCGAAGCAGGTGGCACTTCGGGACCAGCTTCCGGGCGCTCCTGATGTGACTGCTTTGCTCCTACACAAATCAACAAGCAAGATATTAAACAAAGGAAAAAACACTCATGCGTGCCCGACAGCAAAAAAAAAACTATGAACTTACGCTGGGGGCTGTGCTGGGGGCTGCTTTGAGGAGTGATTGCCGGGTCCGTCAAGGTGGCCTCGGACCCACCACCTACTGACACGGTGGGGTCATCCTCGATGACAATCACCGCGGCCTTGGCCCTCTTCGCCGCTCTCTGGGCCAGCGTCCTGAAAAGAAAGGAGTCCAGATTGAAGCAAGTCAGAGACAAGATAAAAACAGCAAGATTGAAGAACTATAAGAGCACCAAAGAAGCTTACTCTTCTTCCTCCTCGTCGGAGCTGAGCGCGGAAAGATCGAAGTCCGGCTCCCCTCTGGTGCGGCGAGGCGGGGGAGTAGGATCCCTTGCCCGCTTGGCGGGGGCGGTGGCGGTGGCCCGAGAAGATCCCGCTCCAGTTGCCGCTGCTGCGTGAGGCGCTCCCGCGGCAACATGACTTGCCGCGGTAGAGCGTGTCGCACGGCTTGGCGGCTGTTGAGCCGGCTGCCGCCCCGCTACGTCCGTGGCCCTGCGAAGACGCCTTCTTGGCGAGGCCGGGGGCTCCGCCTGCGGCAAGCCTTCTGAGGGCTCGGGCTCTTCCTCGCCGGCCTCGCTCGGCTCGGCTTCAGAACCGGCAAGCTCTTCCTCGCCAATGAACTCCACGCGCTCGGCAAGGTTTGCCGCCTCTGCAGCCTCCGCCTCCTCCACAGTGAACCCGAATGCGCCCGCGGCAGCTGCGGCCGCAACCTCTTCCGCCCTAGTGGCGATGCGTTGCAGCTCCTCGTCGGTGGTGTCACGGGTGAGGCTCTTCTGCTCGTCAGCGTGGACTGGCACTTCCTCCAAGGTGTCGAAGAACGCTCGCACAACGTCATCCGCAGGCTCTTGCCAAGTTGGGACGATTCCGTGTGAATCGCACAACGACATCATGGCGCGGATCCGGTCAAGCGAAGAGTTATTGCACAAAGGAACTATGCCCCTCGGCAGTGTGAATGGGTGTTGGGGGTCGCGTTTAAACAACTCCAAAAGCATCGCATCCAGCTCCAGGACGGTGAAGTTGTAGTTGAGGCCCGGCCGCAGCCTCATGATGTCCGCCAATTCTTGAATTCCCAGGCGGGCCTCCCCCTCTCCTGCAGGGGGGCAATGCGGCGGCGGAGGAAATCTGCCCCGACAGCACCTACAGTGAGCCCGGCAAGCCTGAGGCGAAGAATCCTAGTGATGGCGATCTTCAGCCTCTCATCTTCCGGGGCCACGTTGCTCCAGTCATTGCCACGCACTATTGGAGCTTGGCGCACGGCGGTGAAGGGCTGCGGATTCTCCTCAACGATCCAGCACCACTCCGCTCTCCACTCCTCCCACTTGCTGCGGAGCTCACCCTCCAAGTACGCCTCTTTCTTGCCGACTCTCGAGATCCAGGCAATCCCTCCGGCAAGCGGCTCTCCTCTCTCTACCCGAGGTATGAAGAAGTGGCGGAAAAGGGCAACACTAGGGTGGACTCCGACAAAGTTTTCGCACAAATGTGCGAAAACTGCCATGGTCAGGACAGCGTTGGGGGTGAAGTCAAGGAGGCGGAAGCCATATGTGTTCATGATATCACAGAAGAACTCCGAGAAGGGCGGGCAGAGCCCGCAATAGAAGAATAGCGCGAAGAACGGGTACCCATTTGGAGCCAGCTCCGAAGCAACGGCCGGGAGTACCCTCGTGCGCGGATGCGCCCGCATCTCCGTCGCCCAGAAGAGGAAGAAGTACTCCCTCAGCTCCTTCGCGCCGAGCTGGGGGGTGAAGATCGCCCGCTCCTTCCGCAGCGCCACGAGCCGCTGCGCCTCGGCCGACTTCACGCCCTTTCCCTTGTCGGCTTTCGGAGCCATGGCGGAGGTGGTGGGGAAGGTCGACGGTGTTGGTGATGCTGGTGGAAATGGGGGGCGGAGCGCTGCTCTCTCGGCTTCGAGAAGAAGGGGGGCGCAGCGGAGGTTCGTGAAGATGAAGTAGCAGCAACCAGCAAGGGGGAACGAACTGCCCCTGTTTCCTCTGCTTATAAAGAGGGACGGGGCGGACGTTTCGCCCTTCCGAATAAACAACCACCCACGATCTCTCCCATGATGCCGCATTCAAGGCGTGCCGTTATGGGAGAGCGCGGTGGATACGGAGCGAGATTCGGCATGGCCCAGCCCGCGTGTGCCCGTGCCCTGTCTTGGGCCTGGCCCAACAGCGCTCGGCACCATGTCTGGCCCAGGCCCGGGGGCTCCTGTCGGTGTACTAGAATAGGGGTACCCAAGTACCCCGAACTTGTGCACGGGCAGTTGCAGCACCCCGCGGCAAGGCTGGCCGGGCGAACGCCAAGATCCTCCATGGCTCCCTTAGAGCCATTCAAGAACAAAGTATTTAAGCTCAGGAGACAAGGCCCCGGCAAGAGGAGCTTGCCGAGAAGGCCAACCAAGACACGCCAAGGAACTTGCCGCGACGCGCCACGCGCTCCGGCAAGGCAACAAGACCCCGGCAAGAGGAGCTTGCCGGGAAGACCAACCAAGGTACCTCGAGGCCCGGAGAGCGACAAGCTTCCGGACCCGACAAGATAAAAACAACGGCAAGGCGCTTGCCGCGGCAGGTGGCCACTCTGTGCCCGCGCTCCAGTGCATCCACCAACGTGTCACTCTGGGGGCCTCTCCAGGCGCGCGTGGCGGGAGGCTGTGCAGCCAGCGGTGCACAGTGGCATGCGAAGCTGACAAGATCGCCATCATGGCGAACGGTGGCGCCCCTAACGGTCCTTTTCTGCACTGTTTGGGTGACTCAGACGGTCCTTTAATGCCCTTGTCCCCTGCTGTCAGGGTTAGGTAGGGTACACTGTACAAGCAACTGTACCAACCACCTCACTTTTTACGTTTATACCCTCCTCTGCGTTGCCACCTGTTGGTGACCCCTTTAGCGTATAAAAGGAGGCCCATGCGCAACGTAGAGGGGGTTCGGACAGTTCGCTTCGATCCATTCGTAGCCCAGAAAACACTACGCTCTCTCTATAGAGCAAGAACACAAGATAATACAACCGGACAAGCAGCAGTAGGAGTGTTATCTCTCCGGAGAGCTCCGAAGCTGGGTAAAACTGCTCGTGTGCTTCGCCTCGATCCGCTCTTCGTGCGACCTCCGCCCCCCGCCGAACCGAAAGGGGCCCGGTCCGCCGGCCCCATAGGTGTTCGTGGATCAGTTTCCCCGACATTGTCGGAGGCTCCCAAGTGACACCTAGCCAATCTAGGAGACACCACTCTCCAATAAGTAACAAATGGTGCGTTGATGATGAACTCCTTGCTCTTGTGCTTCAAATGATAGTCTCCCCAACACTCAACTCTCTCTCAAAGGATTTGGATCTGATGGAAAGAGGGTTTGAGTGGAAAGCAACTTTGGGAAGGCTAGAGATCAAGATTCATATGGTAGGAATGGAATATCTTGGCCTCAACACATGATTAGGTAGTTCTCTCTCAGAAATGGTAATTTGGAAGTGTAGGTTTAGTCTGATGGCTCTCTCCACGAATGAAGAGGAGGTGGAGGGGTATATATAGCCTCCACACAAAATCTAACAGTTACACACAATATGCCAAACTCGGTGGGACCGAATTAAGAAACTCGGTCAGACCGATTTAGCAAATAATGTGACCCTTAGGATTTTCGGTGGGACCGAAATGCAACTCGGTAGGACCAATTCGGTTAGGGCTAGTGCATAACGTAATCTCGGTGAGACCGATTACACAAACTCGGTGAGACCGATTTTGGTAACAAGCTAACCATAGAGTTGGTCAGGCAAACTCGGTTGGACCAATTATCAAACTCGGTGGGACCAATGTTGGTAATGAGTCAACCAGAAAGTTTGCATTGTAATCTCGGTAGTACCGATTGCTCAAACTCGGTGAGACCGATTTTGATAATGGACATACACAGAGAGATTAGAATCCCATCTCAGTGAGACCGAGATCCCTATCGGTGAGACCGATTTGCTTAGGGTTTGTGGCAGTGGCTAAGACATCCAAACTCGATGGCGCCGGATAGAAAGAATCAGTGGGGCCGAGTTTGACTTTAGGTTTAGGACATATGTGTGGAAGTGGGAAAGCAGTTGAGGGTATTTGGAGCATATCACTAAGCACTTGAAGCAAGAGGCTCATTAAGCAACACCTCATCCCTCCTTGATAGTATTGGCTTTTCCTATAGACTCAATGTGATCTTGGATCACTAAAATGTAAAATGAAGAGTCTTGAGCTTGAAGCTTGAGCCAATCCTTTGTCCTTAGCATCTTGAAGGAGTTCCCACATCCTTTAGTCCATGCCACTCCATTGTTGAACTTATCTGAAACATACTAGATAAAAGTGTTAGTCCAACAAGAGATATGTTGACATTAATTACCAAAACCACCTATGGAGTACTTGTGCTTTCAATCTCCCCCTTTTTGGTAATTGATGACAACATACATCAAAGCTTTAGATAAAGATATAAAGAATAGCAAGTAAAGCTTTGGAAAGACATGTAACAAGCATAGTCTCCCCCTACATGTATGCAATCATGTGAATATGAAATATAGAAGCATGTGAGAGCATAACCATGATAGAGCAGGCAATGTGTTACATGTATCTTGGCCATATGCATCAGAGCAAAAAAATAATTAAAGGAAATACCTTCATGCCCATGAGTCCTTCTTGCAAACAGTATGTACATGAGCAAGAATTCCTCATACACATGATTGTGATGCATATACTTACCTTGTAGTCTTGAGTTGGCTTAGGATGAAATGAACCTGTGAAAATAAGGTTAGATAACACAGATGCACCTACTAGCCAGAGCAAATAGAAGAAACCACAAGAATCCCAAGACTGGGATGACGTGTAGAGAGTGAGTACTAAGTACTTCATTGGATTTGACATGTCCCCAAGAGTAAAGATATGCAATAAATTTAGATGATTTCTTTCCCTTAGATGTCTTGCTCCCCCTGAATCTAGCATGGGATACTGGGAGAAGATAGGGAACAGAAAATCAGAGCTGAAAGATATAAATGAACAGAGCTAATGCAAGCTAATGCAAATAAGCACATATGAACATGTCTTTTCCCTCAAGAAGACATGTGGCATCTCTCCTCTTGAACACCAAGCATCTGGGATCCTTGAGAAATACTTTCTACTAGTATTCTCTCCCCCTGGAGATCTCTCTCTCCCCCCTTGAAGGATCTCTCTCCCCGTGAGAAGGTGATCTCTCTCTCTCTAGATGATAAGCTTTGATGTGATCTCTCTCTCCCCCTTTGACATCAATTTCCAAGAAGGGCTTGATAAAGATGTAATCTCTCCCTCCCTCTGGAATTTGTCGTGAATGGGTTTGATCCTTGAGTCACAACTTAAAGCAATGATTAAAAATGTGATGCTTGTAGAGGACAAGATTCATTGAGTGGAGCTGGATTAGAAGAAACACGGAATAAGTGGCAAACTGTTTTTCCTGTTGTGAAATCGGTGGCACCGAGTTGTAAGCTTCGGTGGTACCGAAAATTTTCGGTTGGACCGAAAATAACAAATCGGTGAAACCGAGTTCATCGCAGAGAAAACACTTGTCACCTCAGCTCACTAGACTAGTAAGATCTCACAAAGATTTACAAGGAATTTGCTGAATGATATGCAAGGAATTGATGCAGAAAATGCAGAGCAAACAGAAAGAAATCTAGATGAAGCTTTTTTTTGAAAGGGGAAACAAATATGCATGAGACAAATGCAAAAACATAGAAGAAAACACAAGAGAACTTCATCTAGATATGGTCGGCAACAAAGTCACCTATGTTAGAGTATATTGACTTAGGAGTCAAGTGAGATCACTTGATCATAGGTCATACTCATTGTTTAAGCTCAAAATGGGGTTACCATTTTTCGTTTAAGCATCTTGATGTATTCACATCTTGTCGAGTTGCTTTAGCTCATGACTCGAAGTAAAGCTTCTCTAAGATGGAATAACATACCTTGGTTGGTGGTGTTGTCCATGTAGTTGAACTTGTGTGAGTTGCTCGAGGTTGATGTAGCTCATCAAGAATTTGGAGCACCACTTGAAATTTGAGTCCATCTACCTACATGGGTTAGTTATTGCAAGGAAGAGCACTTGTGTATCCAAAAATGACAATCATGAAGCTCAACATAGAATTTGTCAAAGGATATGTTCGAATGGTTTCGTGCTTCCTTGTCTTCAACCACCTCCGTATAGAGACTTGGTGATGTAGAGATTGCTCAAGATATGAGTAGATTACAACCTCATGGAATTTGATTCAACCAAGTACCTACATGGGTTAGATAACATGCAAGATGCAAATATGTCCAAGACATAAGATTTTCATCATAAGAGAAATATCAAGGATTAGTCATAAGCTCATGTCTTTCATGTATCCAATGGAGTTTCTACTCCAAGTTTGAAGCATCAATGATGTTCAATTCTCCTCTTAACCTGCAAAACACTTTCTCATCAAGAGGTTCAGTGAATATATCCGCTAATTGCTTTTTGGTGCGAACATGCTTAAGATCAATGTCACCCTTAGCAACATGATCTCGAATGAAATGATGACGAACTTCAATATGCTTAGTTCGAGAATGTTGCACATGATTATGACCAATTTTGATAGCACTTTCATTGTCACAAAGCAATGGAACATGTTTCACATATATCCCATAATCTTGAAGAGTTTGGGTCATCCAAAGTAATTGAGCACAACATGAACCAGCGGCAATGTATTCCGCTTCGGCAGTGGATAAGGATACTGAGTTTTGTTTCTTGGAAGACCAAGACACAAGAGATCTACCAAGAAATTGACAAGTACCCGAAGTGGACTTTCTATCAACCTTGTCTCCGGCATAGTCTGAGTCGGAGTAGCCAACAAGATCGAAAGAGGCCCTCTTAGGATACCAAATGCCAAAATTTGGTGTATGGATTAAGTATCTCACTATCCTTTTCACAGCCTTTAGATGTCATTCTTTATGAGCAGCTTGATATCGTGCACACATGCACACACTTAGCATAATATCGGGACGTGAAGCACATCGATATAACAATGAACCAATCATAGAGCGATAAACCTTTTGATCAACCGGTTCATCATCTTTGGTTAAGTCAAGATGTCCACTAGTAGGCATGGGTGTAGTCATACCTTTGCATTCTTGCATATTGAACTTCTTGAATAAGTCCTTAGTGTACTTTGTTTGAGAGACAAAAGTACCTTCCTTAGTATGCTTGATTTGCAACCCAAGAAAGAATTTGAGTTCACTCATCATAGACATCTCAAACTTCTCCGACATTAGCTTCCCAAACTTTTCACTAAAATGAGGGTTAGTTGAACCAAATATAATATGATCAACATAAATTTGGCACACAAATAGTTCTCCATTAACCCTTTTAGTAAAAAGTGTAGAATCAATTTTCCCAATTTCAAAGCCTTTTTCAATAAGGAACTTGGTCAAGCATTTATACCATGCTCTAGGAGCTTGTTTAAGACCATAAAGAGCTTTGTGAAGTTTGTAAACATGATTGGGTTTCTTAGGATTGACAAAGCCGGGAGCTTGTTTAACATAAACTTCCTCCTCTATTTCACCATTTAGAAAAGCACTTTTAATGTCCATTTGGTACAATGTGATATCATGGTGATTAGCATAGGCAAGTAAGATGCGAATAGACTCAAGTCTAGCAATGGGGGCGTAAGTCTCAGCATAGTCCATACCTTCGACTTGTGTGTAGCCTTGGGCGACGAGACGTGCTTTGTTGCGAACAACTTGTCCATCTTCATCTTGCTTGTTGCGAAACACCCATTTGGTACCGATGATGTTGTGGTTGTTGTCGGGCTTCTCAACCAATGTCCAAACTTGGTTCCTCTGAAAGTTGTGTAGCTCTTCATGCATAGCATTTATCCAATCCGAATCTTCCAATGCTTCTTCGACCTTCATGAGTTCAATGCTAGAGATGAAAGAATAGTTTTCACAATAGTTAGCTAGACGAGTTTTAGAGCGAGTGATTCTCCCAGTTTGAATATCATTGTAGATTTGCTCTACGGGATGGTCTTTAGCAATTCTTGCTCGAACTCGTGAAAGCTTTTGCTTGGATCTTTGTTAAACATCTTCTTCATCTTGTTCTTCTTCTTGGCCTTCTTCATTGTTGGCATTGTCGTTCTCTTGTTGTGGTGGAGAAGGAGGTTGTTGACGTTCATCTTGATGCACTTCCTCGTTTCCTTCATCTTGGTGTGTCCCACTTGTGGATGCTTCCGTATCAACTCTTGGTTCACCTTGTCGTGAAGTAGAAGCTTCCACTTGGATGGATGAGGTACTCTCCTTCACCTCCGTTGGACGGACCTTGCCAATAGACAAGTCTTGGATTGCTTCTGAAGGATCTTTGTCTCCTACATCAATTGGCAATTGCTCTACTTGTGAGCCGTTAGATTCATCAAACTTCACATCTACCGTCTCTTCAACCTTTCGGGTGAAATTGTTGTAGACACGGTAAGTGTGAGAGTTTGAGCCATAACCTAGCAGGAAACCTTCATGAGACTTACGAGCAAATTTAGAACGACGATGCTTATCAAGAATGTAGCACTTTGAGCCAAATAGTCGAAAGTATCCAACTTGGGGTTTGTTACTGGTGAGGAGCTCGTATGCCGTCTTGCCGAGTAGCTTGTGAAGATACAAGCGATTTGTTGCATGACAAGCTGTCTCAACCGCTTCTGCCCAAAAGTGCTTCGATGTCTTGTACTCATCAAGCATCGTTCTTGCCATTTTGATGAGCGTCCGGTTCTTCCTCTCAACAACTCCATTTTGTTGAGGTGTGTACATAGCCGAGAACTCGTGTGAAATCCCTTCTTCGTCAAGAAAGGTGTCCACATTTGCGTTCTTGAACTCCGTTCCGTTGTTGCTGCGAACCTTCTTGATCTTCACTTCAAATTGATTTTGGGCCTTCCTAGCGAAGATTTTGAAGATCTTTTGAACCTGCGATTTATCATCAAGAAAGAACACCCACGTAAATCTTAAAAAATCATCAACTATAACTAGACCAAAAGAATTTCCATCGAGACTCTTGTAAGAGTTGGGACCAAATAGATCCATGTGAAGTAGCTCAAGTGGCCTCTTTGTGGTCATGATGTTCTTCACGGGATGCCTTCCTCCAACCTGTTTACCTGCCTAACAAGCACTGCAAAGTCTATCCTTATCAAATATGACATCATTAACTCCAAGGATATGATTTCCCTTAATAAGCTTGTGAAGGTTTCTCATGCCAACGTGACCTAGTCGTCTATGCCATAACCAGCCTTTTGAGGATTAGCAATGAAGCAAGTTTTAGGTTGAGCCTTTTTAGTGAAATCAACAATGTATAGATCACGTCTACGTATGCCGGTAAAGACCATTCTATGATTGTCTCGATGAAACACTTGGCAATCTACTTCAGTAAATAGGACATTGAAACCAAAATCAGCAAGTCTAGATACTGAAAGTAAGTTGTACCCAAGAGATTCAACGAGCATGACATTTTGTATGGAGCTATCATGTGATATGGCCACCTTACCGAGGCCAACCACCTTACCCTTTGAGTTGTCACCGAAAGTGACATACTTTCGAGGACTATCATTATCAGCAAGCTCACGAAACATGTCTTTATCTCCGGTCATGTGATCGGTACATCCACTATCAAGAACCCATTCCTTTCCTCTTGACATATATCCCCGAAGATTTGTCATAAGACCAAAATGTCTCATTGCATCATCAAGATCGAAGTCACTATCATCATCCTCATCATAGTATCCATGTTCAACATCGTCATGTGGTGGATCAAATCCTAGAGAGGGTGATTCGTTAGAGTGAGTTTGACAATGATCTTGTCTATGAATTTTTATAGCTTGGGAAATAATATCACTAATAATACCAACATTTCCTTTGGCATGCATAAGATTGGTAAGTTCAAACAAACGATCACCAAACATAGGATCACTAGTATTCATCTTACTCAAGGCAATAGACTTATGGAGAATTTCATCAAGATTTTTCAAAGAATAATCAGGAAAATCATTCCTCAAGAAATTTCCATATAGTGTAGGCACACTCAAGAGTAGGCAGTTTTATAATCAAGTTTCTAGGCAAGCCTCTAGTGATAAGATTAACAGTTCTAAGATTCCTAATCATGTTAATAGATTCATCAAGGGTAGGATGCATAGGATCAACATAAGGTGCACAAGGGCTAGCAATGTACTTGTTCAAATGATATTGATTGAAAATTACAAGCACCTCATTTTTCCACTCATGAAAATACTCTCCATCAAGAATAGGCACTCTATGTCTAAGACTCCCCAAAGTAGACTCATCCATCTTCCTCCAATGGTGATTAAACCAAGGCAATGGAGACCAATGCTCTGATACCACTTGTAGGACCATGAGAAGAGGTGTCTAGAGGGGGGGGGGTGATTAGACACTAAGTACCAAAGTTGCAGTTTTTAACCCTTTTAAAGTTTAAGTGGAGTTTAGGCACAAGTTTAACATTCACAACACATATCAAGCAAGCATGCAAAGAGTATATGAGCAGTGGAAAGTAAAGCATGCAACTTGCAAGAATGTAAAGGGAAGGGTTTGGAGGATTCAAACGCAATTGGAGACACGGATGTTTTTGGCGTGGTTCCGATAGGTGGTGCTATCGTACATCCACGTTGATGGAGACTTCAACCCACGAAGGGTAACGGTTTCCCGAGTCCACGGAGGGCTCCACCCACGAAGGGTCCACGAAGAAGCAACCTTGTCTATCCCACCATGGCCGTCGCCCACGAAGGACTTGCCTCACTAGTGGTAGATCTTCACGAAGTAGGCGATCTCCTTGCCCTTACAAACTCCTTGGTTCAACTCCACAATCTTTGTCCGAGGCTCCCAAGTGACACCTAGCCAATCTAGGAGACACCACTCTCCAAGAAGTAACAAATGGTGCGTTGATGATGAACTCCTTGCTCTTGTGCTTCAAATGATAGTCTCCCCAACACTCAACTCTCTCATAGGATTTGGATCTGGTGGAAAGAGGGTTTGAGTGGAAAGCAACTTGGGGAAGGCTAGAGATCAATATTCATATGGTAGGAATGGAATATCTTGGCCTCAACACATGAGTAGGTAGTTCTCTCTCAGAAATGGTAATTTGGAAGTGTAGGTTTAGTCTGATGGATCTCTCCACGAATGAAGAGGAGGTGGAGGGGTATATATAGCCTCCACACAAAATCTAACCGTTACACACAATATGCCAAACTCGGTGGGACCGAATTGAGAAACTCGGTCAGACCGATTTAGCAAATAATGTGACCGTTAGGATTTTCGGTGGGACCGAAATGCAACTCGGTAGGACCGATTCGGTTAGGGTTAGGGCATAACATAATCTCGGTGAGACCGATTACACAAACTCGGTGAGACCGATTTTGGTAACAAGCTAACCAGAGAGTTGGTCAGGCAAACTCGGTTGGACCGATTATCAAACTCGGTGGGACCAATGTTGGTAATGAGTCAACCAGAAAGTTTGCATTGTAATCTCGGTAGTACCGATTGCTCAAACTCGGTGAGACCAATTTTGATAATGGACATACACAGAGAGATTACAATCCCATCTCGGTGAGACCGAGATCCCTATCGGTGAGACTGATTTGCTTAGGGTTTGTGGCAGTGGCTAAGACATCCAAACTCGGTGGCGTCGGATAGAAAGAATCAGTGGGGCCGAGTTTGACTTTAGGTTTAGGACATATGTGTGGAAGTGGGAAAGCAGTTGAGGGTATTTGGAGCATATCACTAAGCACTTGAAGCAAGAGGCTCATTAAGCAACACCTCATCCCTCCTTGATAGTATTGGCTTTTCCTATAGACTCAATGTGATCTTGGATCACTAAAATGTAAAATGAAGAGTCTTGAGCTTGAAGCTTGAGCCAATCCTTTGTCCTTAGCATCTTGAAGGAGTTCCCACATCCTTTAGTCCATGCCACTCCATTGTTGAACTTATCTGAAACATACTAGATAAAAGTGTTAGTCCAACAAGAGATACGTTGACATTAATTACCAAAACCACCTAGGGAGCACTTGTGCTTTCAGTTGAATAGGACCCCATGGTGTGGAGGGCTGGATGAATAGTAGACGCTGGAGGGGTGCCCATGGAGGGGTGGTTGAACATGACCCCGTGGTGTGGAGGATTGGATGAACAGTAGACGGTGGAGGGGTTCCCGTGGAGGGGTGGTTGAACAGTAGCCGGTGGAGTAGCGCACGGTGGAGGCTAGATGAACAGGAGCCCGTGGAGGCCGGAGGAGGTCAACGGTAGCCCGTGGAGGTTGGAGGAGGTCGACGGTGGAGATGAACAATATCCCGTGGAGTCCCGTTTTGCGGTACGCCACACCCCTCCCGATGAACAGGACCCCCGTTTCGACCATAGCGCTCCAACGCAAGTCTGTTTCGTCCGTTTTGCGGTACGCCACACCCCTCCCGATCAATAGGACCCCTGTTTCGACCTTAGGAGGCCCGTTTCCTCCGTTTTGCGGTATGCCACACCCCTCCTGATCAACAGGACCC